>NW_014579160.1:44923-59587 GCF_000485595.1 Priapulus caudatus
CAGACGCCCTTATTTTCCTAGTCCACAAATGGACATTCCTATCATAGCTACATTTAGAAGGAAATTAAATGATTATTACGCTTCTTTTCATTGTTGTAAATAAATAATCTTGAAGACTATGAACTCTGGGAATGATTTATGTTTTAGTTGAGAATTTTGTCTCGTTGTTGATAAAAACAGACCGATGAAAATATTGCTGATGTTTACGTAACGGTCTGTCCCCTATAGACTTCAAGAACAAAATAACACCGCAACAAATTCTGCTGCACCCAATCCCCAAGTGAAACACGTTAAATATGTTGCCAACATTGTTCCTTCTCTGGTGTCTACAAACTTGTCAATGAACTATCATGTGACCAGTTAAAATCCATTTGTAAGAGTCAAGTCATCGTATCTGTTCCGTTTTCGTGTGTTACGTAATGTAACCTTATGACCCCAGTGTGAATTGGCTGTTTTGACTAAACTATGTTAATGAACACATACGTCATCAACATACGGGCACTTTCAACCTCGCAAGTTCATTTCACTGCCGGTGTTGTGGGAAGCGGATAGACACACGTGTTATTGGAATCTGTCCGAGTGTTACGTGAAATTTGTAAGTTACGTAAACAATGATTGTGATCCTAAATATCTACGATATTTGTGCAATTTACATTTGAATTTGAATTTGATGTATATTATGTACCTAGGCGTCTACTTAGTACTCTCTACTAGTATATATATATATTTACATCAAACAATGAAATGGTCTCTCTCGCCTTCATGTGCTCCCGCAGAAAGCCTAACCAATTCACCACCCATTCCTGATACTTTGTTTTTTTGTCGCCTTTGGCTGCCTGATGCAGCAGGCTTGACCAGTCAACTGTATTGTGTCCTGTTGTCCTTGGCTACTGTGGAGTTCCCACATGTACTGTAACTCGAGCAGTTCATCTCACCTGTGTTCAAGATCGGTCAACGCAAGCTTTTCATCCAGGCTCTTGAACGCTTTGTTAGTATTCGTAGCGCTCCCAGACTTATCATAAGTGACAATGTTACGTGCTTCCGGGGAGCAGACAATGAGATCAGAGAGTTACAACTACACTTAGACCAGTTAAAGGTTCGGTCTAACGGTGTCAAGTTTAAAACGAAATGGATGTTTGGACCTCCTGGAGGACCCCATCACCAAGGTACTGTAGAAAGAATGGTCCAGGAGACCAAGAAGTCGATGCGACATATGGTCCAAGCTGACAAGCTCACCTTCGTTGAATGGGAAACGATCTTCACTCAAATCACAGGATTACTCAATAGCCGACCACTAACTGCCTTGTCCTCATCTCCACTTGACGACCAGCCAATTACATCGAAACACTTCCTTATTGGAAGGGGCGATCTTCCGTGTCCACAAGCACCCTGTGAGGATTACATTGGCAATACCCGTAAGCGACTAATTTTCTCTAATTCCATGGTTGATGGGTTTTGGGAACAGTAGATGAGCAACATCCAGAGATTGTCACCACGACACAAGTGGTCATCAACTAGAGAGAACATTACAAAAGGTGACATTGTGCTTATTATTGATTATAACGCCAAACGCGGCCAGTGGAAAATGGCTGAAATAACTGAGGTGTACTATGGACAGGACAATCTCGTCAGAGCTGTTGAAGTGAAATTATCTGATGGACATGTGCTGAAACGTCCTATTACCAAACTGATCTTACTTATGAAGAACAATGAGAGACTTGATAATTAATCAGTGTGATGTGACTTGTGATGTATGATTCTAAAGTTTGTGTAACTGTAAAGTCCATTAATCTCGTTTTAAGGATCCTAAATATGAACTTTCATTTTGAGTTTATATAGTTGAATATCTTGTTTCTGAAAGCGAATTGTGGAGCGTTTAACTATTTAGTATGTGCCGATTAATATAGAATTACTAATTTTTTATCGACATCCCTGTCGTGTGATGTCACCTGGAATGTTATGACTTGTCTGATTTTCTATTCATGAAAGAGGTTTAATTTGTCTCGCCGCCGATAGATAGCTCTGTGGTGGGTTCAACATGGCATGTATGAACACGGTTGAAAAATATTAAACAGATTAAAGTTGGACAAAAACGTGTATTCGTCATGACTACAATCTAATTCTTCAACGTGGTGAACCCATAACAGCTGGCTCTTAGTAGTCTTCCTTTATGCAAGGGGGTGTCCAGTAGCCAGGTCGTCTCTCCATATAAGCAGACCAACTGCAGAGTGAGAGCAGTTGATCTACGAATTGCAGATATTGCACAGCTGGAGACATCACAGGGACACCTCCTCAACAGTTAATTAATGTTAATAAAATTATTATTAGATTTAATGCATTATCTATTTTTGCTCGTTTCAGAATCATATACACAAGATTTGCGAAACAAAATGTGTAGTGGACCGCCGGGGTAAAGGGATACGATTGGCTATACCATTAATCTCATTAACAAACTATTTCATGGTAAGAATGAAGGAAATTGCTTGTCGTTTCCATGAACCAGTTTAGAAAATTTCCAGTGAAAATTGAATTGATTACTGCCCAGTGGGCAGCAGCACCTCGAGTCGACATGGTATATTGGTCTATTAAATCTGAAGCTGACAAAATCAGAATTAGAGATGTTTATTGGAATATATTTGCATATGGGACTTGTAATGATGTCTCAGATAGGTAGTTACTGGTCTAATGCTTTTAGATATCCACCGATAGCAGGTATACAGGATGGCAATCATGTTAATTTCATCATAACCATGCTCATCGGCTCTAAATGACCTACAAGGTGTTAATGAGCCGTTACACCCCAATTCATCATCAACTCAACTTGCAATGGAATGCTACATCGTAAAAAATATTTGGTCCTTATAAAACAGTTAACCGTTGTTATGATTATTTAGGTTTTCCCCTATATTATTGTGTATTACATACAAATATGTACTCTTCTTAACAGGTGTATGACAGACTTCAGCCTCTTGGAGTTTGTGTATCCCACATGGTGACATCAGACGTCATGGAGGAGATCAACAGGCACTTCAAAGATGAACTTGTTGACTCCGTGAAGCAGGGGAAGAAACTCCGACTTGTTGGGGACAATGTCAATTTCACCGTAGATGTAATCCACTTCAGAAATGACAAGAAAAAACACATGGAACACTGGTTTGGATCCATGGTTTGGAGTACAAGTGCGAAAACTGCGCACTTGTCGGTGAGGACCTTCAAACACAGCCGAGCTTCTACTCAGTATACGTAAAAGAGCCTGGCACAACTACAAAACAGGAATTGGCAACTCAGACCAAGGCTGAGCAACCCTCAGGCTCAGACAACACCGAAAACCATGAAAACATCAAGGAACTTGATGCTACTAGAGAAATCCCTCAGCAACGCTATTGAACGAGCATTCGAGTGCTCAATCAAGGCATGGGACCCAATAGTCAAAATGATGGCCGACATGCAGCCAGGATTCAGGTCCTCCATCGCGGATTTAAATAAAGAAAAGAGAACCCTAATTAAAATAGGTAACAAGATCGATGCTTCTACGGACTGCCAAACCAACATTGACAGCAAACTACATCACCTCGAACAACTAACCCAGCAGAACATTCAAATCTCAAAAGGTACTAACAGTCTAACACCCAACTAGAAGGGATAAAACGCCAAGTCAGCAATCTAGAGATGCAAGAACAATAACCCAGAGGTGAGAACAGTGGACAGCCAAAAGCGCATCACAACCGCCTTGATCAGGCTATTATTCAATAGGTCTGACTTCCCTGAGTCTAAGTAACGGCTGAATGCACTGAAGAATGGTGAACATCAAATGAAGGCTAGTGACTTTATATTGCTAAGATATTTTTGGCTGTGCCAACTGTGTTTCGCAAACGCCGTACAATCGGGGGTACTGAGGAATGCGTCAGTGACGGACTTTCAGGAAGGGGAGCAACAAGACAATGTTTGGGTCTTCACCGTAGTCTCGCACAAAACTACAAACACTCGCAGCCCAGCTAAAGTGGTGATTGCGAAATTCTGCGTATCATCATGGGTGTTTATGTGAACAAGTGTCTTGCAACGTGCGTTCTCAGCTGCAGTGGAAAGGATCGGTTCCTTTTTCCTAACCTTAATGAGCAAACAATTTCAAGTAACAGACTTGCTGCTTTCATTCTTTTCTCCCAGCATGCATGTATAATGTAACATTTGCAATGCCAGAATGCACGAGAAAGCGTCATTTCAATATTGAAAATAAACAAATGATCTGTTCTGGAAGGGGGTGTCCAGTAGCCAGGTCGTCTCACCATATACGCAGACCAAATGCAGAGTGGGAGCAGTTGATCTACGAAATGCAGATATTGGCTTGAATAAACATAATCAAAAATGAATCTGTTGCGAATGGAACTTGCACTGGGCGTTAGGCTCATTCACGGCTCTAGGTATTGTCTTTTCAGTAGATATAGATAACATGGTCAAATTAAATTACAAAGATAAAATTCGAGAAATTACCCATCTTCTGTCTGCTTGGCAAACCCGGCCTCTCACAGTTCTCGGCAGACTCTGCATTTTGAAATCTTTAGTTGTTCAAAAATCAGTTTGCTACATTACCAAACCTCAGCCAGGACGTTATTAAACAGTTCAATCAAATTTGCTTTAGGTTTCTGTAGAAAATTAGATAGAGGAAAAATAAATAGAGACCAAATAGTTTAAGATTATATCAATGGAGGCATTCGAATGATAAATATTCAATATTATTTACATGCAATGAAGATCACTACTATTCAAAACCTATTGTTGGAAAATAATATCCTGGGAAAATTGTTACATGCTAATCTACCAAACAACAATACTGATGTTTTACTCTACGGCAGTAAGAGACTGCAGCGTCTAGCTAATAGAATACCTAATCTGTTCTGGAGAGACGTGTTTCAGGCATGGGCATCATTTGTACATAATAACTATCCAAATAATTTGCTGTATTTTAAAACGGAAAATATATATCTGCCTGTAAACTATCAACATTGGAAAAACAGAAATATCAAGTATATCAATGACCTAATGTTAGGTTCCAACAAATTTCTCTCTCTCGCAGAATTTCAACAGAAATTCAACTTTAACGTTTATTTTATTGAATATTTTGGGATAATTAGTTCTGTCAAAAAATACCATACAAACTGCAAAACTGAATGGCCCACTACCTCGCATCCTGAATTTATTTTGCTTTTCATACCAAACCGTTTTTTAATTGTTACCAAATATAGAAAAAGTTGCAGAGCAATTTATGATACCTTTATTTCCCAAAATACCCCTGTTCAAAAGTCCTCCATCAAGTGGAATACCTGTTTACAATTAAATCTAGGATCCAAAGTTTAATATTCAAGCAACATTCTTAGATGTATTTAGAGTACATAAAGCAATACCAGTTGAATGTTTAAACCAAATCAAAACTTGAAGTATATCTTTTATTTGGCTGTGGTCGTCCCCCATGTACACCAGCAGTTCATCGCTATATATGGCACCAAAAGGCTGTTAGAAGAATTTTATAGAATTTTCAATAATACACAAATATCTAGGCGGGGTCGGGTTAGCAAAGATAAGCATAGGCTAGAGACTAATATTCATTTAGAAAACGAAAAATGGGAACTTTTTTATCGGTTGCCGTTTCAGACTTCAATGGACACAACCCTCAGGTACTTCCAATACCGAATCCTGCAGAGAATACTTACAACAAATCGCTTTTTATTTATAATTAAGATTATAGATCATGATCGGTGTTCTTTTTGTAATGTTGCCAGTGAATCACTTGTGCATTTACTTGTAGAATGTAAATATGTAACTGATGTCTGGCAAGCACTGCACGCTTGGTTGGTCAAAAATGGATATACACACTTGGAACAGTTTTCTAAATAGTTAATTATACTGTGGAATAGAGATTGGAAGCCATAGTTAATTTATGTATACAGATAGCTAAGCTTGCTATATATAGATGTAAACTGAATAATTCCAGACCAACCATCGCTGCAGTGAAAGCCAACATCAAATATATGATGGATATAGAAAAATATATTGCACAAACAAATAACAATATGAACAAGTTTTATGGTAAATGGGCTGCTTTATTTCACAGCTTACAATAAAACAATATACTACTCTACTGTATATGACTACAAAAGGTAAGCCAACATGCGCAAGGTGCAGAACTTTGTTGAATTAGTAGCCGTGGCCTCTGTACAGTAACTTATTATAATTTACCGCCTATAATTTGCTTGTTTACTATATGTAATGTATACATCGTACTGCATTTTGTTGGTGATTTTATCTCGTATAATCCGTACTTATAATCTTCCCCAATTTTTTAATATGATCCAAAATATGCTTTGAATATGTTCTTATTATTGTGCAAATTTCTGTATGTGTCTACATATTTGATCAGCTATATGTGTAAATATATGTACTTGTGTCAAATCTGGAAATATAAAAAAATAATAAAAAAAAGATAAAGAAAAAAAGAAGAAGATATATGTATATACATTATGTACAACGTGCGCCCGAGTGTGCGCGTGCGTCTGTGCGTGCGTGTTTACGTGTATATATGTGTACATGTGTGTGCGTGCGCGTGTTTGTGGGCGTGCGCATGTATGTGTAAGTATATATGTATGTAACTGCCGAGGTCAGCAGTAGACATGTAGGTGCTGAATCAGTTTTACATCTACTGTATTAGGTTTTGTTTTGCCACGTCATGTGTGCCCATTTGGTCTTTGCTATCTTCAGTTCCTGCACGAGGCCATCTTTCTCCTTCTGCAACTTCCCCACCTCAGATTCAAGGCCATTCACTGCCGTGTCGTACTTATTCCTGATGGACGTCATGCGATCGTCGTTCATCGCAGCCTTCATGACGAGCTCTTCCTTGAGCGCGAGCGCAGAGTTCAGGTCTCGCAGGTCCCTGGTGAGCTTGTAACGGTGGAAACTGCACCAATAGGAGAAGCCAGGAGAATAAAAATGATGTCTGATGAATTGGGCTGCCACTGGAAACTCCTTCTCATACTGCTTAGACAAGAACTTGAGACCATAGTTGGCACAGCCTGGTGATGATGCCGCTCCAAATAGATGGACCTTCATCCTATATTCCATAGGCTCCTGCGTCAAATCACCATTTTTCCACCACAGGAATCTAAGGTAGTCTCTGTCTTCAGCATTAACCATAAACTGGTGGAACATCCTTTCTATGTCGCAAGCTATGGCTATTTGATGCTTCCTAAAGTGTAACAGTGCGCATGCGTAATTAGTATTGAAGTTGTTTATTTAGGAATCACCCACGCGCACATAGTATATTCAGCGCACATAGTATATTCATGAATGAACGCGTTTGTACGCTAGCCAGCCAGCTAGCCGCTCAAGATAAGCGCGAGTCGTGTGTGCGCCTTAGACCACGTATGTTAAATCTGGTTGCAGTTGACAGCTATACTACGAGCAGTGTGTACGCTCCTTAAGCTGTGTATGTAGCGACACGCGCCTTGCTATCTTTGACATATATACACAAGATAGCGCGAGTAACTGTGTCGCCTTAGGACATGTATAGTTGGAAGCTTCGAGAACAAGCCGCCTTGGGTGTGACCGTCGATGGTTCCTACGTTACCATAGGAACAGCTGTCGCACGAATACGTGTATCATTTATGCATGTCACCACGCTTTAATTGGCTTATGCGTGTGACGCTAGGTTATGTGTTTACATTAATTACTGCATATAATATGTATACAGGCATCTATGTATGTGTGTATACGCTGGATATGATACATATGAAGTATGATATATATGTATATTTGTATGTGTACGGATGGTACACCAAGACCAATTAGCCTGTACATTCCGTACTAATGTGTAGACATAATTAACATAGTATATGGGGTGACACCAACGTAAATATAGGCACGTCTAATTAGCACAGTGTACGGTGTTGAATGTAACATATTATATGTGTATAGGAAACACCGCCTATGCTATAACACAGTCCCTATGCTACAAGCAGCGTGGCCTCCGCCGGCTTCCTGTTGACTACCCCAAGAGGACGTAAAGATGGTAGATTAACGCTAAAACGGATGGTAGCCAGTACCACGAAAACATTGTAATCTTGGTGTGGTCATTTACCGAGCCCTGGATAAAACAGTACTTTTTAGCACAGGCGGACTCGGGAGAGACAGAAGACACGACCCCTAGTGTGGAATATAAGATGTAATTAGGTGACAGTTTTGACATATTGTGACACAGTAGTGCCAACCTGTTGAATAGAAATAAATCCATTATAGGCACCATAACTGGGGTCACCGGCGCACGGCACACGTCGCTATATAAGTAGGGACCGTCTCTTTTGAACAGTAACCTTTGGCTCGTGCTACAGACGATGTGTGACCGTGTGCTCTGGTCGTAGTTCAGTACACTACGTGTGTAGCTAGTGTGCAGAGTCTGCCAAATCTGCGCTTTCTTTTTACCGTGTTTTGTGTGCATATGTAATTAGGTACTATATTTGATATGCGAATATAGCCTTTGATTTGGTGAATAATTAATGAGGCACTTTTATATGTGAACCAGCCTCAAGCACATGTTACCTATGCGTAAAGTAAACTTAGTACGTCAACACCACTTCGATTCTTCAGCTTATTTCTTATGGTGACTTCTCCTCAAGTAGTTCTTCAACTAGCGCGACGGGACCTGCGACTACAAGGAACAACACGCGGCGCACGCAAGGCTAACCACGAACAGTAGCATTATACGATCACGAGATCTGTACTAGATTTCAAAAGCGGCACAGAACTCCCACCAACGTATTTGTTAAGTCAGGACCACTCAGGAGATGATCATTCAGGGCGACCCCTTGACACTGACTCGAACAGTCAAACACTACTCGTATTTTGCCGGGTTTCTTTGGATGGTATACTCCGTGGTGAGGAAGATACCAAACCTCGCGCCTTTCCTCACATCTGTGGTGCTTCTTCCGCCTCCCCATTTTCAAATGATTCCCTGGACGAATAACGATAACCAGCTCTCTCCTGTCGTCCAGAAGAGACTGCAGGTGTCTCTTAGCCTCACGTGTGCATGTTGGGCGCCATGTAACTGCCGAGGTCAGCAGTAGACATGTAGGTGCTGAATCAGTTTTACATCTACTGTAATTTAGGTTTTGTTTTGGGGCGCACGTCATGTGTGGCCCATTTGGTCTACCTGTACATTTTGTGCGGACCTGAATTACTATGTGCTCAAGAACGCCATATTTGATGCCCACGTACGCACTTTCACGCTGGTATTAATCAATGGCTGATATTACAGTTACTCTGAGGCATCTTTGGTAAGGAATTAGTGTGGTCACTTGGTTGATTACATGATGTAGATTGTAATAACGTGAAACTATTGCAGTAATTGTAATTTATCTAAGTGAATTTATGTGCTACATTTACGTATGTGGTCAAACAGGCCATTGTCCGTTTGGAATATTTCTTACTGTTAGTAACTACCGTATGAATTTGTTACAGTGTTGGCTTGCACTTATAAGATATTTGAGGGCTATAATGTGCATTTTGGTTACCCCAATTTTCGTAATTAAGCTTTATGTGGATGTGCAGAAGATAAACATTGCCTGTTGACTTAATGTAACTTAATATTGATAATATCGTTGGTTACAGTCACATACTCCTCGCCATGCTCAGCTGATCAGGATTGAAAGTTGGATAAAGGTTTAGCCTGGTCTAGAGGCCGCGAACGGTAGGTTATGTGTAATTAATTGTTATGATCCATAATTATGTTCTATGTTACTGATATATTGTAAAATAAAGAATGGGAATGTATATGTTATAGAAATCATGTATGAACATATGTCAGAAGAATTGTTCTCATGTATAGTAATGTCTGTTTGGTATAGTATAGTCTGTACTTTATAGCTAAAGGAAGACATTGTTAACCCTCTTCTTATTTAATTATCTTTTGGTTGTTTTCTAGTTTTCACGGTGTGAATAAACATCATACTAGCATCAGTAAGAAGCGCGAGTCTGTTTTTTGGTTCGAAGACTCAGCAGCGCCTCGAGGCCAAGAGGCCAGATTTAGGAGTGCTTATTTTCAAATGGAAGACTGAAGCAAAGTTGACAAGAAGACGACTGCAAGGCTCAATCATAGGAAAGACGCTTTAATGAAGATATTAGACCATAAGTCACGTACAGCGTCTCCAATTGGTTATACAAAGATATGAAGAGATGCGTGCAAGCTACTACCACGCTGCGCCTGAAGGTACTGCGACGGTTGATTGGCCAGTACAGATTTTCTGAGATATTAGGGAGCTCATCACAAACGACTTGGGCGATGATGAAGATTCGGATACCTTTCAACCCCAGAAGATCGCCATATTCAAAACGTAAGAGATCGCTTAGATAAGAAGGCTAATCCTCTGTGTTTGTTTCGAGTGTCACGAGAATCAAAGACTCCAGTCCAGCTGCGTACGACCTCAGTGCCATCTGTAGACCTGGCCACTCTGCTTCAGGCCTTTCAAGAGAGTATCTCTCTTGGAAGACTACCCGTTCCAGAGCCCAGCATTTTCAGCGGTGATGCCATCAGTTCCCGCGGAATGGGAAAACTCGTTTCTGGCCCTCATAGACCGAAAGAACATTGGAACAGCAGACAAGCTGTTCTATTGAGAAAATATACTGCTGGACCTGCGGCAAAAATGATTCAAGGAGCATTTCTGAGATCGGATGAGGCAGCCTACCAAGATGCCTGGTCGAAGTTAGTCATGCGATATGGTGATCCATTCATTATACAGAGAGCCTTTAGAGAGAAGATCGCTCAGTGGCCAAGGTGAGAGAAAGGGATGGAAGGCCCTTCGTGATTTTCCGATTTTTTGAACTCATGTAACGAGGCAATACCTCATGTTAAGGCCTGTCAGTATTGAACGACTGTGAGGAAAAATAGAAGATATTTGCAGAAGCTGCCAGAGTGGATTGTAAGACGTTGGAACAGGCAAGTCACCTACGCGTTGAGAGAGCAAAGAGTTCCGTCTTTCAAGGTATTCTGCAACTTTCTAACAGATGAGGCGGAAGTGGCTTGCAATCCAATGACGCAGTTCATTTCCCACCAACAAGAGAAGGAACCGAAAGTGAGAGTGCTGGCTACAGGTACCGCTGGCGGCGATGCAGCTCCGCTTCGGACAGTGGTCGACGCCCCAGAAGTCAAGGGTCTGTCACCCCTCTCTTCAATTTGTACATTTTGCAAGGACTCTCATTCTCTCCATAAATGCACGCGTTTTGCAGGTAAACCCATGGAAGATAAAAAGCGATTTATCTTAGCAAATCAACTCTGTTTTGCCTGTCTACGACATGGGCACATCTTCACTCTTGTAACGACCCTGTTACAAGGCTTCCCCCATCCCCGACGCGACGCGATCGCCTAGCGACGCGAAGCGGAGGTATTGATTGAACAGCGTTGCCCCTGGCAACCAGAGGCAATCAATACAGCCGCACGTGGCCGCAGTTATGGCTGCCGCAGTTAAGATGGCTGCCGAGTGTCGCGATAATGGGGTGCTAGCTAATTGAGGCATTAACTCTACGGACGTGAGGTGACTGCAATATATTTGGCATAGCGCTATAGCATTGACCATATTATGACGATAATGCGAGCTGACACTAAATGTTCAGCCATGCATGTATTCTAGTCCAAGTGGCTTAGTTGCCGCTAATCAGGCGTGAATTCCATCAACGCCGAAAGCGGCGGCCATGTTCAGCGCGCGTGACGCGTTCCTGCGAATAGACGGCGCCACCTCCTGGAGGGTGGTGGCACAGAATAGCGGGTCTTTCCCGTTAGGTGCCGCCACCATCCAGAGCAAAGGTGGTGAAGCCAAGCGGAAGCCAACCGAACGCAGATGAGACGGACGCGGTGATTGGCGCACGCGGCACGTGGCTGAGCATGCACCGCGCGCGTGGCGACGCCTATATAAACTGCTGCACGAGCAGAAATCGAGGAATTCGCTCCCGACTCCAGACGCGACCGCTTGTACCTTGTAACAGTGCAGTATTGAATCTAAATTAAACATCAGTCATGGTATATATTCTCTGATTGGCTTCTCTTATCTATGTATTGGCGAAACATAACATAGCAAACAACAATAGTCAAGTAGCGTTAACCTCAACGTTACACTCTCAACTGGGAAGAAATCCAAGTTCATTCTACCATATATCGGATTCATCATTGGTCAGCTGTTACCAAAAAAAGAAAAGTTTGTCGGTGTTCCCACTACTTGTGGGAGTCCAACTCTGGCTGGCTGGATGTAGGCGTGAGGTAAATGATTTACTTGAAGTCACAATACAAAATAAATGCAATCCAATGAACTCCTAGACACATTGTATCATAGATTACATGTCTTCACGTAGTTGCGGCTGTGCAAGTCTGGAAACTTTTGTTCATGCAAGATGAACTATAGCATGTAAACAGAAATACACATAAATGTAGGACAACAACATAGTCAAAGTGTCAATATCTGAGTTTTCACCAATTGGTAATCATCATTCTCTATGGTGATGGGCTATCCTGTGAGAGAGTGAACGATGCCAAGTGCGCCAGGATCAGTTGTGCAAACCCAATGGGGCGCCTTGATGGGATCGAGCCACAGATTCAGGAATGGCATAGACGTGCAATACATTTGAATGTATGTTTGTTAATTTTAAATGATCAATGTTTATGTGACCAATATATTACGTTCAAGTTTTACTCATAGGGAATATTTGATTGTGTGCATAGTGCAGGTCATAAAAAAGGATTTCGATACATCACTCAACTTGTTGTTTAAGGGTTGAGTGGAGATTGTTGTAGATACATATATATTGACCTAAATGTTGTGTTGTATCTACAGGACATCTATGCTAGTCTGTTCAGTGGGAAGAGTGCCAGAGACAAGGGGACATTATTCTACATGAAAAGTCGTTTCCGACATAGAAATATCAGCTCGAATGTAATGCACTGCTTCAACTATGCCTCCGAATTCATGAGATTCACCACAAAGGCATATACTGTGGCTGCTGCCTGTAGCTTCCTTGGCCTGGATGCACCAGATGACAGCCTACCCAGCCAACCCTCAGAACCACATGACTTAGAGAGCATTTGCTCTTGAACACTGCCAAACATGTTGTGGGAATTGCATTATGCCCGCCTGATGCCTCCTGCATTATCAATGCTGCAACTGAGGAGCATGAGTCGAAGTACTGCATCTGCCATGAAGAACTCGAGGATGCACAGATGGTGAAATGCGAAAACAATAAGTGCCGGAGGTGCCAGTGGTTCCATCTCGAGTGCATTGACCTGGCTGAAGATGACCTGCCAGACGGGGATTGGTTTTGCAGTCAACACTGCAAGTGTCAGTTTTGCAGTCAAAAAGATGAAGACGGCCAAGCCTTCAGCCACAGAGGACCACAAATTCGAATATAGCAAAGCTGTTCTTTGGTACGGTTTGGGGGACTCTGTAAGAACAGATGCAGTTAGGCAGAGAGATTGAAACAGGATCCTTATGCAACAGCTCTCTTGCCAGTTCCCCACTTGGTCGCTTGGCGCAGCACTGTTGCCAGACTTCCGGTAAGTTGGACTCCAGATAGCCATGCAGTGACAGTGATTTCCTTATACATCAATCATTTTCAACCATCTACTATTGACTTGTTTTCCTGAGGATATTGTGTGAATACAACCTAAGTGAGTAGATAATACATCCCTTTTCCAAAATGTTGGGTTATTTGAGAGTAATAACGTCTGGATCATCACATAATACCAGGATAAACTTGGAGCTTTTCTCTCTGACGTGGGCCAAGCATTGTGTACAGTGGGGAGCATTGAATAATGTCGGTGATCCGATCTTTGTTTACGTTTTTGCCAGGCTTGCCAGGCAGCTAATTTGCGTCAGAATAGCAACTATTAAAGTCATTATCAATTGACTGGATGATGTAGAACCTACTTATAAGTTTATTAGCTACTTTGATCTGTGGAAGGAAGTAAAATGCCTTACTGAAAAACACATGTTTGCGTACTCAGCGGATTAGCATGCTGTCAATACACGTGTGGCAATTGGAGGGGTCGTCTCAAAATTACTGATAGTCTAAATACAGCATTAGTCTGTTAGTATTTGATTATGTTGTATATTAGATCTACATGTAAATAAAACAAGTCTGTGCTTTTCTTTGCAGAATGGATGAAGAAGTACAGGTAGATGTAGGTGATTTTCATACATGGACCAACAAGAAACTGTCAGAATGGCTGGGAAAACATCCAGGTGCCAAGAAGACAGGCGCAAGGGATGCACTGCTGAACAGAGTACAACACATAATAAACCATGGACCACCGTAAATAAAAATTAATGAAACTATTTAATAAACTCCGCAATAGTGCAATATGTATAACAATTAAAATTAATGTACTCCTGTTGTAGCTCAAATTACCAAGTTACCAAACTTCATAGAAACCAAGTTACCAAACTTCATAGCAAATACTGGTACATAATTTACTGGTACATGTACATAATTTACTGGTACATGTACATAATTTACTGGTACATGTACATAATTTACTGGTACATGTACATAATTTACTGGTACATAATACTGGTACCTAATACTGGTACCTAATACTTGTACATAATACTGGTACCTAATACTTGTACATAATACTGGTAC
>NW_014579161.1:0-276 GCF_000485595.1 Priapulus caudatus
CGCTCACTCTACCCCTTCTCTTTCTCTCTCTCTCTCTCTCTGTCCCCCTTCTCTCTCTTCCACTCTCTCTGTCCCCCTCTTTCTTCCTCTCTCTCCCTCTCTCTTCCTCTCGCTGTCTCTCTCTCTTTCTTCATCTCGCTTTCCTCACTCTCTCTCTCTTTCCCTCTGTCTCCTTCTCTCTCTCTCTCTCTCTCTTCCTCTCTTTGTCTCCGCTCTCTTCCTCTCTTTGTCTCCGCTCTCTTCCTGTCTCTGCCCATCGCTCTTGCTATCTCTGCC
>NW_014579161.1:861-5979 GCF_000485595.1 Priapulus caudatus
CCCCTTTTCCTCTCTTCCTCTCTCTCGTCCCCTCTCTTTTCCTCTCTCTCCCTCTCTCTTCCTCTCGCTGTCCCTCTCTCTCTCTCTTCATCTCGCTGTCCCCCTCTCTCTCTTTCCCTCTCTCTCTCCTCTCTCTCTTCCTCTCTCTGTCCCCGCTCTCTTCCTGTTTCTGCCCATTTCTCTTCCTATATCTGCCCCTTCTCTCTTCCTTTCTCTCTGCCCCCTCTTTCTTCCTCTTTCTCTCTCTTCCTCTCTCTGCACCTCCCTCTCTCTGCCCCTATATCTATATCAATTTAATAATAAATAAAAAATAATGATCATGAATATAACAATGTGAGCATTTTTCGCTACTGCCATTCCATATCAGTATTGTCTTCCATCTTCTCTGGTTACTTTGATCCCTGCTACTGCAAACTTTCTACTGCCATCCTCTGTGCTGATCTATCGATTTTGACTAACNCAAACGGGGCGCGCGCGCCCCGTTTGCGCAACGTAGGGAGAACCCTGCACTTAAACGTCTGCGCCATCTCGTGGCAACTTTCATAACGATCCCAACGAACATTCCTTTGAGAAGGTTCCTGATACCATCCCTGTGCATTCCACTGTTTCGGCGTGTATGTGAACACATTTGGGACTAACAGGGTTTACTAGAATCCCACCACTCCACCACAGAGTCACCGCAGTAGACGTTAGATGAGCGCTGCGCTCCGCGGCACTTGTTGGTATAGTACCTTAGACTTTGAAGATTATTCCTTATACGGGGTACACCGCTGTATGTATATTGGCTTTATGTCTATGTAGATTGCTATGATTATGTTCATTATTAGATAACTGCGATCAGGTGCGGCACCAGGGTATTTTGATAGGGGGCGAGACGGCGCGCAAGCGCCGTTTGTTGCGCCAGGTCGACGCTGTATGAGGGGGTTGTACATAAAAGTTGGAATTTTTTGAAAAATGCAGCAGAAATGGTGCGATTTGGTGCATACTTTTAAGCAAATTTTCCGATAAAAACTGTTAATGTTCAACTTAAGTTAACACCCTCAAGTGGGCTTTTTCTTTTTCTTTTTCTTCCTTCCCTTTCTTGCAAATGATAGGGGTCGACCGCCCCCCCTGCCCCCTCTCTGGCGCCGCCCCTGATATATATGTATATATATGACGTGTGTATGTAAGTATGTATACGGCTGTATGTGTTTGTGTGTATATACGAGCACATATAAGGTACATGCCATTTAACATCAACACTCCAAACAACAGAATACCACATTGCGAAAGAGAAAGTCGCTCGTTTTCTTATCCACGGCTTAAATGCACCTTTATTACTAATACAACATACGAATGCACGAATAAAAAAACGTGAAAAAATAACAACTGTGACACGTTGTACACGCAACTATAACAGATTACAAAAGGTTTTGGCGGCAGCGGCAGCGGCGGCGGAGGCAGGTCTCTCTCTCTCGTATTTACAATATCGCGTACAGCGGCCTTTCACCTTCGCTTCTCGCCTCCGCATTAATTTTCGTTTCCGACCTACCTCCCTAACCGCGTTATTGCGCGAGGGCCAGCTTGGATGAAAAAAGGTGGCGGACGCGTGACGCGTGACGCGCGCATCCGTGTCGCGATGACGTCACGCATCTCGCGCACGGGATGCGATGACGTCATCGATGGAGAGCGATCGTCGGGCCGCCGTCTCTACTGTCCGTATCCGCGACCTCGCGACCTCCGGCGAATATCTACAGGCTGACAGCCGCGCTAAACTGCAGCAACTTTGCGTAACCGCGCCGTCCGGCCAGCGCGCGGAAAGCGCGAGGAGCGCAAAAGCGGAGGTCATTCGCTCACTATAAACATTAAAAGATACCAAAGCTGCATAAATTTTCATTTCCTTTTTCTCAATAAATCGAAGGAAAATGTTCTGCTAAATATCTATTGAAACCCAGACGCGCCTCACGCGCCACTTCGTTCATTGTGTTGAGAGTTGCTGATGTAAGTGCGACCGTAGGAGAATCTAGAAACGCGTAGGCGAGCTAGCCATGGGAAGAAGCATGCTAATAAAGTTTATCTCAGTTCGATCCAAATTAAGAACACTGACGAAAATTTATCTCTTCTGTTCATTAGCATGTGAACTATAGAGATCCGATGAAATTATTCAATCATATGTGAAGAAGATTTAGGAATTTACATGTTTATGTTAGTTTGTGGGATGAATTTGGAAACATTGTTTACTAAGATCAGCTTTGCTTGCTGCTGACGGCTAGCCTTAATTCTCTGCATGGGCTTACCGAGCGCTAACACTTCTAAACAATAATATGACAGCTTGTGGTGTATATTACGTGATGGGGTTTTAGTAAAAAAAACATGGATTTCTTTTAAGGAAAAGATCCATGATTTCGATCCAATTCAATAATCAGAAACCCAGTACATGGCACAGAGAAGTTTTAAGAGCGCTGTTTCAGCTAACCAGCGATACATCCGCGGGATGTAATGAACATACGTAACGTGCACACGTAACGTGAACACGTTACATCGCAATGCTATCTGCGTATATAACGCGACTCGATTGTATGAGTATGTTACACTGAAACGTAATGCATGCGCATATAACGCAGACACGTAAATTGAACACACTACTGAGGGCACATAACAGTAACGTGGACACGTAACACAGACACGTTACTGGGACAGGTCACATGCATAACATAACGTGGACACCGTAACACAGACACGTTACTGGACATGGTCGCATGCACACATAACGTGGACACGTAACACAGAACACGTTACGGGACAGGTCGCATGCACACATAACGTGGACACGTAACATGGACACGTTACTGGGACAGGTCGCATGCATACATAACGTGACAACGTAACACAGACACGTTACTGGCACAGGTCGCATGCACACATAACGTGGACACTTAACACAGACACGTTTCAGGAACAGGTCACTTGCACACATAACGTGGACACGTAACACAGACACGTTACTGGGAACAGGTCGCATGCACACAATAACGTGGACACGTAACACGACACGTTGCACAGATATCTGCTTTGTATCGGGTAACGTGATATACACAAGTACGTGCATAATCATTGTTATTATTTGTTGTTATTGTTTATAGAGCAGGAGAGTTTGTAATAAATCGGACAGTTGCGTTCGGCGGAGAAGCAATTGTTATTGTTCTATTGTATACAGTGAAGGGAGAATTGCAAGTGGGACTGGCAGTGTGGCGAATGGGCAGGCCTGCAGTGTTTGTGGAAAAGGCTGTGTTTTGTAAAACAAAAAGAAGCATGCAAATAAAAATGGGGAAAATTTCAGGGTGAACAATAAAAAATAGGAACTCCCAATGCAGACCATTAGCTTGTTTCCCCCGTACGTGAGTCCTCGTAAACATTTGATAAATAAAACTGTTATTCTTATCTTATATCTTATGTACATTTGCACAACGTGACGCAGAACACAGCAGAGGACCGATCACGTGATGAATTAGTAATGAAGCACGTGGCAGGGGGTAATACATCTTACCTCCAATCAACAGCGGTTCTAACTGAAACCACCGCACGCCAAGACCAGTGTGTGTGACATTTACGGGTGAGCCTTATAGCACGTCACGTGTAGGTAAAAGTCCGACTGACCGCGTATAAATAGTGAGCTTTACGCATAGTCATTGTTTGGTCAGCAAGTCAAGTTGACATCAGGAGCAGCAGCTGGTAAGGTAAGCCTACGTTTACATTTATCTATAATTTAATTTAAATTCTCTGCGGATCTATATACGCCGTGTTTAATAAGTATTCTAGTAAAGATTTTCATTCGAGTCCTGACGTTCTTGAACTGGAACATGGACTATTCCGCTGTCGATATCGTATTGATATAATTGTGTGGGCAAATCGGTGTTCTCTACATTACTGGCATGGATTTGACGTTAGAACCAGGAAGGGCTTGTTTTGTGCTTTTGTAGTATTTAGTAAAGATTCTCAATTACGAGAAGCGACGTTCTTCTTCTTTACTAGTTCGCTGTGATATCGTCACTGCTAATATTCTCGTACGCTACTGGCTTCAGCGTAATGAGAACCCACGGCCTGGCGCTTGTGACATTTGGGCGGCTCCCGTGTAAAGCTTCGTTCCGTTTCTCTGTGTAGTACAGATACAAAGAGTTACTCCACAGGCAATTACAGCATCATGTCAAGCTGGTCATCCTTCTTCGTGAGCGGTGTGGTCATCGCCGTAACTCCCCAGCTCACCCACACAACGCCATCCGTGTCCGTCGATGCACGTGCTGGGAGAGTGAACATGCATCCATTCCCGCACAACGCTAGCCCTAGCAATTGTCTGCGATGGTCACGATATGTCCAGCAGCGAAAGCGCTTCAGGCGTCATGGAGGCGTTGCCACCGTGACGTCACCTACGCTAGCATCGGACTCGGCATGGGTTCGACTGACAATGGAGGAGGTGCCAGAGAACGTCTTTCAACGGCCTGAACTTTGATCAACGGTTTCGGTTGAAGATTGATGAAAGTGGGTGGCGACGCCACGGGGTGGCGCCAAGTCGCTGCATCCCTGCCGTCTTTCGCTGGCATTGATCACTTGGACGAACTCGTGCTATTCCTACTCAAGCTTGAACTCGACGTGGCCAAGGGTCATCTTCCCTATCTATCAGAAACAGCGTCGTAACCTTAACCTTCCACATGCTGCTTGTAGTTTCTTTGCTACTTTAATTTTCTTGCTATCATACTTTCCTGTGTCGTTCGTTGAAGGCAACGTGGCAGTTAGCACAAAACACCCCTATGAGGCGATATAGCAGTTACGTCAGCTTCTTAAAAGAAACCCCAACATTCGGGTGGCAACAACTATATTATCGTAAGACGCTTTAATGCGAGTGTAATGAGTATAAGGTTGTAAACTCACCTCATAGCAATAACCGGCGCAGAATAATATCGTGATCCCGGGGATGTCCAGGCTACCAGATCGAAAAAACGCCCACAAATTTCGGCATCCTGCACTGCAACAACAATGCATTCAATTCTCGATTTCCCCCCCGGATGATTCCAATCTTGGAAACAACCTACCCGTGGGTGTTGTGGAAGCAAACGGACGTTACATTTTAAAGATCAAAGGATG
>NW_014579161.1:6004-11787 GCF_000485595.1 Priapulus caudatus
TAACGTTGGACCACGTAACATGGCACGATTACTAGGGACGGTCTGCATGCATATATAACGTGGAGCGATCACACAAGACACGTTACTGGGACAGGTCGAATGCACAATACACGTGGACACGTAACACAGAGACGTTATCAGGAACAGGTCCTTGCACACTAACGTGGACGTAAGAACGTCTCTGAAAAGAACGCGTCAGAATCGCGACCACCATAACGCTGGACCGATAAAACGACAGAGTTGCACAGATATCTGCTTTAAGTATGCAAGGATCCAACGTGATAGACACAGGTACGTGCAAATCATTGTTATTATTGTTGTTATTGTTAGTAGACGGCAGGAGTTTGTAATAAAATAGCATTGTGTTCGGCGAGAAGCAATTAGTTATTGTTCTATGTAAATACAGTGAAAGGGAGAAATTGCCAAGTGGGAAGCTGCAGTGTGGGCGAAATTGGGGCAGGCTGCAGTGGTTTGTGAAAAGCTGGTGTTTGTAAACAAGAAAGAAGCTTGCAGAACAACCAATAAAAAATAGAGAGGGAAATTCTCCAGGGTGACAATAAAAATAGGAACTCCAAATGCAGAATCATAGCCATTAGTTCTACGGATAGTGAGTCACATCAGCGAAACGATGAATTGATAATAAACTGTTATATCTATATCTTATACTCTTATGTCATTTGCAGCACGTGACGCAGACACAGCAGAGTGAGCGATCAACGTGATGACTTAGTATGAAGCACGTGGCTAGGTAGATTTACATCGTTACCTCGCAATCACGCGGTTTAACTGAAACGCACCGCACGCCAGACCAGGTGTGTGTGAGCATTTACGGGACGGATTTATAGCCAGGTTCGTGTAGGTAACAGGCGCGTGAGGCCGCGTAAATAGTGAGCTTTAGGCGCTAGTCATATGTTTGGTCAGCAAGATCAAGTGACATCGGAGCAGCAGCTGGTAGGGTAAGCGCCTACGTTTAATTTATCTATAATTTAACTTTATTCTCTGCGGATCTATTAGCGCGGTGTTTATAGTATTTAGTCAAGATTTTCATTCGAAGGTCTGCGTTTCTTGAACTTGGGAACTGACTATTGCTGTGATATCTATTGATATATTGTGTGCAATCGTGTTCTCTACAATATCTGCATGGTTTGGCAAGGAATTAAGAAGGCAGGAACTCGGGGATTGCTTTTGTGCTTTGTAGGTAATATATAGTAAAGATTCTCCCAATTCGAAAAGCCGACAGTTTCCCTTTTACGACTATTCGCTGTGATACCCTCGTACTGCTAATAACATTCTCTCACCGCCTAACCTCGCGCACATTCCGTAATATAGAACCACAAGGCCTGCGCGCTTGTGAATTTGGGCTGTCCGTGTATAGCTTCGTCTCGTTTTCTCTGTTGTAAAAGCTATATAAACACGATACACAAGAGTTTACTCCGCAATTACAGCATCATGATGCAAGCTGGTCATCAAAACTTCATCAGCTAAGAGAGCGCATAGTGGCACATCCACAACGCGAGTAACTACGGCTCCACACACACAACCCTCCGTGTCGTCACGATGCCGTGCTGGCGCAGAGTGTACATGCACCAATCGCACGAAAAACGAAGATAAAAACCACTAGAATTGATCTGCGATGGTACGATATGTCCAGCAGCGGAGCGTTTTAGCGTCTGGAGGCGTTGCCCGGTGAAGTACGCTACGGTAGCATGCGAGCTGGCATGGTCGATGACATGGAGGAGTGCCAGAGACGTCTTTCACGGCCTGAACTTTGATCACGGTTCGTTGAAGATTGATGAAAGTGGGTGGCGCCAGGGGTGGGCCAGTGCTGGCAGCCCTGCTCTTTCGGCTGGATTGATACGTTGGAACGATAGTGATATATAATACTCAAGCTTGACTGACGTGCCAGCAGGTCATACTACCTTCTATCAGAACAGCGTACGGTAAGCCCTTACCCTATAACAGCATGCTGCTTATGTATTTCTTTGCATACATTATAATCTTTTTCTTGCTACATACTTTCCTTAAGTGGTAGTATTCGTTCGAAACGCCCACGTGGCAGTTGCACAACCTATGGGCGATAATAGCGTACGTCGCTCTTAAGAAGCCAACTCGGGTGGCAACAACTTCTGTATGTAGCGCTTTACATCGAGTGTAATGTGTATAGGTTGTAAACGCACCTCATAGCATAGAACGAAGAAACTAGATATCTGACATCCGGAATGCTAGAGCTAACAGATCGAAAAAAACGCCACCACAAATTTCGGCACTGCACTGGCAACAACAATGGCATTCAAATTCTCTTTTCAGGTCCCCCCGGAATGATTCATCTGGAAACAACTACCCGTGGTGTTTGTGGAGCAACGGCCGTTGACAATTTTTTAGTCAGGCTTAACTCCCACATGGCACGCAACCACTTTAAGAGGACACGGCAGTCGGCATTGCCTCACATCAATCATTACGCACCTGTTTGTTTATTAGGTTTATCCCTGAAGGCACTTACTACCTTGTCATTATATCCAGCGTAGTGGACACCGACAAGTATGAGAACATAACATAACATAACAGTTATTCTGATGCGAAGTTTACAATAATGTTCATTTTCATACCTAATCCGATTCTCTAGCTTATCAAAACTCTCGAATCGTGGATGTATTTCCCAAGGCATGATTGGATTTTGTATGAAAGCGTAATTGGATGTCCTAGCTGTTCATCCGTGTGCTTTCTTGCAGTGACATTGAACCTAGCCGGCAACGCGATCACTATGATACTTCAGGGAGCCTTCGCGGCGCACGGTCACCTCCAGCACCTCGTCCTTGCTGAGAACAACCTGAAGTACATCAACAAGTGGGCGTTCACTGGCGTGCCTGAACTGCATGTGAGTATCGCAGCACCCTTCTCCATGTTAAATGTGCCTTCCCACGAAATATCGCGCAAACAAAATCAGGCAAAAATGAATTACGTCAGCAAATATAGGCTTGATACTTAGCATTGATTTTCAAAGCTACGTAGTGAGCTATTACGTTTTACCGTGCAATAGCTATTCGCAGCTTTGCGCACCTAGTCTCATCTCTAACACACTCACTGTGTCTGCTCCCTGTGATAGGCTCTCGACCTGACCTCTGCCGGTATCGACTACCTACATCCAGGAACCTTCAGAGACGCCTGGAATCTGGCGATCTTGCAACTTGCCGGCAACAGCTTTGTGGCACTGGCACCGGGCACGTTCGCTGGACTTCACCACGTTGAACACCTAGACTTCAGTGGCAGCCAGATTGCTTGGGTGGGACCAGGCGCCTTTGATGATACCGAGGGCATCCTGAGGGTGGATATGCCAAGCCAGCAGATCTACTGGATTGGAGACGACGCTTTCAGAGGGCTGAGAGAGATCGAGGTGAGTTTTTGTTGCAATTTTCTTTACATAAAAAGTAAGATTGATATTGTTTGTTCACATCAAACGGAATAGCAAAATAGGAAGTATAATGCAGCAATTTAACCATAAAAAGTAAAAAGATAATAACCCGTTCATTTTTACTTTGCTATAGGACCTCGACCTGTCTGACAACCATCTCAGCACCCTCACTGAAGAGGCGTTTGATGAGCACGTGCTTCATTCCCATGGCCACCACCACAGCCACATACATCTAGATCTCACGGGTAGGTGATCACGCTGACAATATCATAACGTACAATATCATAACGTACCCGTTATGATATTCTCGCTGAAACTTTGGTTCTCTGGCATCCTATTCTCACACCTTCCCGCCCCCTCCTTTCTCCTCAACATAACGTGGACACGTAACACGGACACGTTGCACAGATATCTGCTTTGTATGGGTAACGTGATAACACAGTACGTGCATAATCATTGTTATTATTGTTGTTATTGTTAGTAGAGCAGGAGTTTGTAATAAATCGGCATTGGTTCGGCGGAGAAGCAATTGTTATTGTTCTATTGTAAATACAGTGAAGGGAGAAATTGCAAGTGGGAAGCTGCAGTGTGCGAATTGGGCAGGCTGCAGTGTTTGTGAAAAGCTGTGTTTTGTAAAACAAAAAGAAGCTGCAAATAAAAAATGGGGGAAAATTTCAGGGTGAACAATAAAAAATAGGAACTCCCAAATGCAGATCATAGCTTGTTCTCCCCGTACGTGAGTCCTCGTAACATGTTGATAAATAAAACTGTTATATCTTATCTTATATCTTATGTCATTTGCACACGTGACGCAGACACAGCAGAGTGACCGATCACGTGATGATTAGTAATGAAGCACGTGGCAGGGTAATTCATCTTACCTCCAATCACAGCGGTTCTAACTGAAACCCACCGCACGCCAGACCAGGTGTGTGTGACATTTACGGTGACCTTATAGCACGTCACGTGTAGGTAAAAGGCCGACTGACCGCGTATAAATAGTGAGCTTTACGCATAGTCATTGTTTGGTCAGCAAGTCAAGTTGACATCAGGAGCAGCAGCTGGTAAGGTAAGCCTACGTTTACATTTATCTATAATTTAATTTAAATTCTGTGCGGATCTATATACGCCGTGTTTATAGTATTTAGTAAAGATTTTCATTCGAGTCTACGTTTCTTGAACTGGGAACTGGACTATTCGCTGTGATATCGTATTGATATATTGTGTGCAATCGTGTTCTCTACATTACTGCATGGTTTGCGGATTAGAACCAGGAATGGGGCTTGTTTGTGCTTTGTAGTATTTAGTAAAGATTCTCATTCGAAGCGACGTTTCTTTACTATTCGCTGTGATATCGTACTGCTATATTCTCTACGCTACTGGCTTGCGTATTAGAACCAGGCCTGGCGCTTGTGAATTTGGGCTGGCTCCGTGTATAGCTTCGTTCCGTTTCTCTGTGTAGTTACAGATACAAAGAGTTACTACAGCAATTACAGCAATCATGTGCAAGCTGGTCATCCTTCTCGTGGCGGCTGTGGTCATCGCCGTAACTCACGCTCACCCACACAACCCTCCGTGTCCGTCGATGCACGTGCTGGGAGAGTGTACATGCACCATCCCGCACAACGGCTACCCTAGCATTGTCTGCGATGGTCACGATATGTCCAGCAGCGAAGCGTTCAGCGTCATGGAGGCGTTGCCCCGTGACGTCACCTACGCTAGCATCGAGCTGCATGGGTTCGATGACATGGAGGAGGTGCCAGAGAACGTCTTTCACGGCCTGAACTTTGATCACGGTTCGTTGAAGATTGATGAAAGTGGGTGGCGCCACGGGGTGGCGCCAGTGCTGCACCCTGCCTCTTTCGCTGGCATTGATCACTTGGACGAACTCGTGCTTTCCTACATCAAGCTGACTGACGTGCCAGCGGTCATCTTCCCTTCTATCAGAAACAGCGTCGGTAAGCCTTAACCTTCAGCATGCTGCTTGTATTTCTTTGCTACTTTAATTTTCTTGCTACATACTTTCCTAGTGGTCGTTCGTTGAAGCAACGTGGCAGTTAGCACAAACACCTATGGGCGATATAGCAGTACGTCAGCTCTTAAGAACCAACTCGGGTGGCAACAACTTATGTATCGTAGACGCTTTAATTCGAGTGTAATGATGTATAAGGTTGTAAACCACCTCATAGCAATACCGGCGAATAGATATCTGATCCCGGGGATACCAGATCGAAAAAAACGCCAACAAATTTCGGCCACGTTGCACATGCAACAACAATGCATTCAAATTCTCTTTTCAGGTCCCCCCGGAATGATTCATCTGGAAACAACTACCCGTGGTGTTTGTGGAGCAACGGCCGTTGACAATTTTTTA
>NW_014579161.1:12896-33981 GCF_000485595.1 Priapulus caudatus
TCCTCCGGCCCCCTCTCTTCTCCTCCGGTCTCCTCCTTTCTCCTCCCGCCTCTCCCTTCTCCTTCGGCCCCCTCCTTTCTCCTCCGGCCCCCTCTCTTCTCCTCCGGTCTCCTCCTTTCTCCTCCCGCCTCTCCCTTCTCCTTCGGCCCCCTCCTTTCTCCTCCGGCCCCCTCTCTTCTCCTCCGGTCTCCTCCTTTCTCCTCCCGCCTCTCCCTTCTCCTTCGGCCCCCTCCTTTCTCCTCCGGCCCCCTCTCTTCTCCTCCGGTCTCCTCCTTTCTCCTCCCGCCTCTCCCTTCTCCTTCGGCCCCCTCCTTTCTCCTCCGGCCCCCTCCTTTTTCCTCCGGGCCCCTCCCTTCTCCTCCGGCCCTCTCCCTTACCTTCCGGCCCCCTCCCTTCTCCTCCGGCCCGTCCCTTCTCCTCCGGCCCCTCCCTTCTCTTCCCGCCTCCTCCCTAGCATCCTCCCGCCACCTCCCGCCCCTCCCTTCTCTTCTCATTGCTGTTTCTCTCTGCACAGGTAACCCGATCAACTGTGACTGCAACATCGCCTGGCTGCTAGCCCATCCATTCTCCACCAGCGGAACGTGCAGCGCTCCACAAAACAGGATTGGCACTTCCCTGAGCGACCTCACCGAAGATGTACTCGGCTGCCCTTAAAGAGCAGACGACGGCAGGTGGCGCTGAAGACGCTGCATCACTGACCATCGTGGATTCTTTTAAATTGCACTGTTACGTCACTTGTTTGTGTTTGTTGTGAGATTATTAATATTTATTATTCACATATATATTTACTAATAATAACTATTGTTATTATTGTTCGTTGTGATGAGTAAAAATGGTGTCGATATTACCGATATTAAAACAGCGTGATATTATAATGACACAAACTTCACTTGTTACTGTTTCTTCTACTGTACGATATAGTTACTGCGGCGATGCGCATGCGGACATTCAAACACTCTTTCCTCTAGTTCCGCAGTGCGCTCTTATTCCGAATTCATATTCGATGCCCTCTTATTACCGTTTGATTTCGTTAGAATTCCTTCACACCCCGATACATTAACATGGGACGTGCTGCTGCCAGCTGCAGGTAGTTGCACATCCCATGTTAATGTATCGGGGTGTGAAGGAATTCTAACGAAATCAAACGGTAATCACAAGAGGGCATCGAATATGAATTCGGAATAAGAGCGCACTGTGGAACTAGAGGAAGGAGTGTTTGAATGTCCGCATGCGCATCAGAATTCACATCGACACACACCACTTACGTTCTAATCAGAAATAACAAATACATTCACCGCCGCAATAGAATACGTGTAGTTGTCAGTAACCGATATCGATATACGTACAGGTAGATGTCGATTATTTCACATACACCGTAACTGAATATTGTACCGTGTTCCTCAAAGGCTGGGGAAGCTATAGTCAGTGGAGATTGTTGATAGAGGAGGGGAAAGAGTTACATCTCTAGTTGGATTGCATTACTAGATAGACAAACCGTAATGATGAACATAGAATATATAGAATAGGGGCCTAATATAGGTATTATAATATAATAATATATAGAACATGAAACACAACGTATAAGGCGATGTACCACGAATCCTACACATGATAAATGATAAATTTGCATGAGATTGTTTGAACTTCAGTAATACAATGGTAATATAATAATTATTATGTATACACATACGTGTTCGCCATCTTCGGTGCTACTTGTACATGTACGCCTTTCGACTTTCCTGAATAGATGGACAAAAATATTTCTAATACAGAATAACGAACTAATAACGTACTGAGCGTCATGTATAATATAGCTCCTTAGTTCCCATAGGGAGTGTATTTATTAATAGAATTTATTACTCATTAACCACCGTACGATATTTATAATTTTTACAAAATATATTCTGGTAATATACTGAGAAGGTACAGAAGTTCGCTTGCGTGACTACTATGTTGCGTGACGTCACAATGCAGCAATGAACAATGCACAAACGCACAATGAACAATGCACAATGAAGCAATTTCATTGTGTGACGTCACTTAATGGACACGATCGTAGTGTCGCAGTGTTTTATCCTAGACCAACGAGCTATACATATAGTAGACCGTACTTGTGCGGATAAAATTTATATTGTAACTTATAAATTTATATATTTATATTAATTTATATTGGGTGGGTAACTTAAATAGAATGGATGAAGGGTTGGGTGATATTTAAAAAAATAGAATACATCAATACATACATAGTCCACTCAAATTAAACCAAATCTATTACACCATTAAAGTGATTACGCACCGTAAATAGTAAAAGTAAAAAAATATTTCCACTTTTTCACAAAATGTAAGTAATTCTGTTCACTCCACACTAACGCAAAGCAGGTTATGATGATACGAGGTTACGACTAAGAGAGCGCGAGCATATTGCAAACAAATGATTTCAGAATGAAACACATATTAACAATAGAAATTAATGCGATAAAAGGAATGTATTATTAGTTGCACCAGTTGGGTATGACTGACTGACCTGCTTCAACACAATGAGGAAGGGAAGTGTTTAATAAAACAAGAAAATTGCGTGATCACAAATTAGGACGGCAAAAGAATTCAGATGTGCCTCACATGCCGCCTCGTGCATTCTACACTTTGTTTCCATATTTTCAAGGGAGGATTCTTAGACAGGTAATTTGTTCTTAGGCGCCCCTAACCCTACACTCTCTTACAAAATCGTTGACTCACCACTAATATATAAGTGCGACCGTAGGAGAATCTATAAACGTGTGAGCGAGCTAACTATGTAAGAAAATTAACGAATTTACCTGTTTTAATTAGTTTGTGGGTGAAGTTAGAAAAATGAATTGTTGAGGCTACTAACGGCTAGCGTTTACTCTCCAAAAAAGGCTAAAATAATCAAATGGTTGTATGAGAGGTTAAAATGAAAGTTCAGGAATAAATACGACAGTAAAAAAATGGAAATTTCTTTTTTAAGAGAAAAGCAAATGACTTTTTTCATGTGATCCAACCATAGTTTCTAATGTCCCATTAATTATCCCAGAAAAGCTTGAATAGCAATAGTTTAGCCAAGCAGCGACCACACAAACGAGATGGGGGAAAAACGTACATAACGTGAACACGTGATGTGCACCCGTTACATCGCCTTGCTATCTGTGTAATGATATAATTAACACGAGTATGAGAAGTTGTAATGTGGCTTTTTATTAGTTTAGGTAAAAAACGGCGAAATTTCAGTATGAATGAGATGGGTGAATGGAGGTTATGCTGCGATGTTTGAAGGAAGCTATATTATGCATAGGAAAGTGGGTCGGGATTCTAATTTGATCTTACCGAAGATGAAGCCATATAATATGTAACGTGTACACGTGAGACACGGCAGAGTGCCCGATCACGTGACTAAGCACGTGACGATCGGGAGCAGAAACTGAAAACTGAAACTTCCAAACTTCCAAACTTTCCAACTGAAACCCACTGACACAGCAGAGTGACCGATCACGTGACGAAGCACGTGACAGGGTAATTCATCTTACCTCCAATCACAGCGGTTCCAACTGAAACCCACCGCACGCCAGACCAGGTGTGTGTGACCTTTACGGTGACCTTATAGCACGTCACGTGTAGGTAAAAGGCCGACTGACCGCGTATAAATAGTGAGCTTTACGCCGATAGAAAGCAGTCAACGTTTGGTCAGCAAGTCAGGTGGACATCAGGAGCAGCAGCCGGTAAGGTAAGCACGTTTACATTTATCTATGAGTTGATATGTTCTCTGCGGACTACGCATCTATAAGCACCGTGTTTAGTATCTAGTTAGGATTCTCGAGTATCTCTCGAGATTCTCAGGTTAGTATTTATACCGTTGAGTAATTGTCAAGAGGGACAGATCGACGTAACCATGTAGATGTAGATGTGTAGTATTTAGTAAAGATCGATTCTCATTCAAAGCGATGTTTCTTTACTATTCGCTGTGATATCGTATTGCTATATTCTCTACGCTACTGGCTTGCGTATTAGAACCAGGCCTGGCGCTTGTGAATTTGGGCTGGCTCTGTGTATAGCTTCGTTCCGTTTCTCTGTGTAGTTACAGATACAAAGAGTTACTACAGCAACCATGTGCAAGCTGGTCATCCTTCTCGTGGCGGCCTTGGTCATCGCCGTCACTCACGCTCACCCACACTCCCACCCTCCGTGTCCGTCGATGCACGTGCTGAGAGACTGTACATGCACCGGCCCGCACAACGGCTACCCTAACATCGTCTGCGATGGTCACGATATGTCCAGCAGCCAAGCGTTCAGCGTCATGGAGGCGTTGCCCCGTGACGTCACCTACTCTAGCATCGAGCTGCATGGGTTCGATGACATGGAGGAGGTGCCAGAGCACGTCTTTGACGGCCTGCACTTTGAACACGGATCACTGAAGATTGATGACAGTCACCACCACGGGGCGGCGCCAGTGCTGCATGCACACTCCTTTGAAGACATGGATCATCTGGAAGAACTCACGCTTTCCTACTTGAAGTTGACTTACGTGCCAGCGATCATCTTCCCTTTCATCAAAGACAGCGTCGGTAAGTCGGAACAGATAGGTGGACTTTGTTGTCTTTGATTGATGTTGGCGTTCATAGTTTTATAGTTGTACTTGACCGCAGTGCAGTGTTTCAGGGAAGCATGTAACCTGTTGCAGAAAGGCTGAGTCTGAAGGGCAACGACATCACGGAGCTAATCCCTGACGCCTTCGATGAACTCTGCAGCACCCTCGTCGAACTGAACCTTGCGGAGAACAACCTTGAGTTCATTCATCCAATGGCGCTGCGCGGCTTGCATAACCTGAATGTGAGTAGTAACAATATACTGTAACGCGCTTGATGAGCAGTTACTAATCGTATATCGATTATAATCGGTCGTTTGCCTTCGATTATCGATCGGTTGAATGCAACCGATGATAGATGATGAAATTCTAACCGATTTTCCTTACAGGTTCTGGACCTGAGCTCTGCTGCCGTCCTTTACCTACTACCGGGCACCTTCATTGAAGTCGAAAACCTGGAAACTCTGGAGCTAGCCGGCAATGGCCTGGTGTCACTGCAGCAGGGCGTGTTCGCTGGTCTTCACCACGTTGAACATCTAGACTTCACTGGCAGCTCTTTGACGTGGATTGCTCCGGGAGCCTTTGATGATACCGAAAGCATCCTTACGGTCGATATGCCCAACCAACACCTCTACTACATCGCAGAGGATGCATTCAGGGGACTGACAGACATTGAGGTGAGTGGGATGCGGAGTATGGGAGGGTGGGAGCATGGGGCGGATGCTGGAAGAGTCGACACTCCCTGATTTACTGTCGGACTCCCTGATTTGACATATTATGCAGGAGAAAACTAAGATAAGATAATGAGATAATAAGATGTAATGTAAGGTAATAAGATACAATGTTCGCTTCAGGAGATCGACCTGTCTGGCAACCATCTTACGACCCTCGCCAGTAATGTGTTTGACGACGACCTGTTTGATTATCATCACTACCATCACCATCACCATCACCACCATGACCACGACGACCACGTACATATAGATCTCACGGGTAGGTGGCGCTGTAGCTGATGCGTCGGCGTACTATAATTTTACCAGGGGATGGTTGACTAGATGACCGTATAACTTTTCGTCATCCCTTCGCTGTATTGTTAAAATTCGTGTACTTACTAACATTGAAAGCGTCAGCAAACCATAATCCTGCTATTCTGTTATTCTTTGTGAACAGATAACCCGTTGATCTGTGGCTGCGACATCGCCTGGCTGACTGTGGATCCATTCTACACCGAGGGCACGTGCACAAATGGCAACAACTTCGCCATCAGCCTTTCCCACCTGCACCTCGCCTGCCCGTAAAACCCCCGGACGTCGATAAATGGCGCTGACATCGGAGCAGCGCTGACTAACGTTGATTAACTGATTAACTATTTAACTGTTTGTTTACCTGTTGAGTCATTAATAATATTTATTCATATATTTACTAATAATAACTATTGTTATTGTCCGCTGTGATAAGTAAAAATCGTGTCGATGTAACCAGTATTAAAGCGGCGTGATATTATATAAATGACACAAACTCACTTGTTACTGTTTCTCTTACGAACGTTCTGTTTTTTCGTACTTCTATTACCTTACTGCAGCGACGTAACACCATGTAAAAATATGGATATAAATCATGAATAAATTAAGAATGGAATTAAATGCACTGTACGCGGAAAGACAACGCACACGTATAAAATGTTGACGCGTTAAAACGCTTTACACGAGTCACTTAACGGTGAGGTTGCGAATTTTTACAAATTTGCGTTCATTAAATAGGCAATATATTTCCACAGATTATACCCACAACTAGGCCTACTTCATATTTTTATAGAATTTGGCCGGGGCGATTTATGTATCTAGTGTTTCCGTTCTTTTCGCCCTCGATTACAGATGTGGACTTCGGTGGGTCAGTGGGCGCATCACTCCGTCGTCCCCCCCATATAATCACTCCACTTGCCTGTCTTGGCTTTATATCAACTAGTTTTTACTTGGTGACTACTAGAAAGTAAATCATGTTCCAGTAATTCCTATCAAACAAGTAGAGCTCCACTGATAGCAATGAAATACTTTTTTAGGTAGGCCTGTTCACATTTTGGATAATTTCATGTCCAGCCCGTCTGTTTATGATTAGCTCACAATAAACATTAAAAGATACCAAAGCTGCATAAATTGTCCAATTTCTTTTTCTCAATAAATCGAAGGGAAATGTTCTGCTAAATATCTATTGAAACCCAGACGCGCCTCACACGCCACTTCGTTCATTGTGTTGAGAGTTGCTGATGTAAGTGCGACCGTAGGAGAATCTAGAAACGCGTAGGCGAGCTAGCTATGTGAAGAAGCATTACATGCTAATAAAGCTTATCTCAGTTAGATCCAAATTAAGTTAAAAATAACTTACACTGACGAAACTTACGATGCGAACATGCGAGCTGCGGGCCCTCCGATTGGTCGGCCGATGACGCGTCACATCCTCTAACCTAACAGCAGGGTAATTATGAACCGGTAGCGATTTAATAGTGCTCACGTACGTCTCTCATGGTATCACACTGGGAAATCATTTCCCATAGGCGGCCATACTTACGAAAAAATTCCCATAAATCAGCAAGTTTTTTTGAGAAATCACAATGCCATCCATTGAATCCACGTCGCAAGTGTAGTTGTATGTAAGTTGTAAGCGTATATGTTATTAACTAAAAAATTCTTCCATAATTTTTTTTTGTAAACAAGCTTTTGCCGGCACGCACTCGAAATGGCCACTTTGCAATGTCATTTTATGCGAAAAAGTAGGCTTTTTTCGAAAATTCCCTGGCCGCCCCAGCAGCTCGCACCCTGGAAGGAACTGGACGAGCCGCTTACACTGTCGGATTCAGCAGAGATTCTAGTTTCGGAAATTAACAATTGCAAAGAGTTCTAACCCTTTCTAATGAGAAATACAAAATTCAAGCGCACACATACACTCAAATACGATCTCATTCTTGCCTGTCCCAGCGCTCATTCGTTGATTTCCCAGTGGCGTCGTACCAACAGGGTAATGAACAGCTAGGGTAGTGCATGATTTAAGCAGTGCTCACGGGTCTGATAATTATGGGTTTTGACACATGCGTCTAAACAGAAGAATTGCTCCGACCTGTGATTGGAGGATAAAAATAGACCCCGCCCACTTTTCCATTTTTTGAGGATAAAAATAGAATTCGTGACGTTTCGTTTCACCGGTCATAGCCGCGCGTGCATATTTGCTAATTAATTAGACTAATCGCGCTTCAATAGACTCAAAATTCACAGATATTAAGGTTAAGACATGTGTCTATAATAGCTCGAATTTATAGAAATGTAACTCAAATCGTTCGCTCCATATGATAGTTAGTACACGTTCCTACCCGTCATATAGCATAGCGTATGCGGCGGGAGTGGGCGGGGTCTATTTTTGTCCTCCAATCACAGGTCGGAGGAATTCCTCTGTTTAGACGCATGTGTTTTGACCACCAGATGGTGTAGTGATGGTCAATATCAGCAACAAGAAAATTTGCAAATGCTTTACATTGTCACAACCCGTCATGCTGCATGCCTGCCGTCACTCTGCACCCACATGATTCCCTTGTTCCTACCAGAAGCAGAGGAACTTGAGAGGGAACCCAGAAGCTCCAGCCTTCTTGTTCCTGCTGCCCTGGATAAGGAACAGGGAAGGCGGCCTATCCTTGTTCCTGCTTGGATCAGAGCTAGGCGTTGCGAGGGAACCCGGCAGAAGCTCCTGCCTTGCTCGTGATCGACGCCTTGCTTCAGTGATCTGCACATGTGGTTGAACGGATCATAATATCTCTCCTTATATTATCACGACAAGGCTGTGCGACTGATTGTCTATAGTATATAGTATATGAGTATATAGTATATATTGTCTATAGTATATCTATAGATACGAGTCTTTTAACCCTAGCAAGACCGTTTCTTGGAGCTAATCTCTCCTGAGAACTAGATTATTATCATCGTTGATTAAATAATTGTCTAAAGAAAATTTCCTGTTATGGACGCTTGCTTAAAGGTAGCGTTACAATTTTGGCAGACATTTCATATCGAAGACTACGAGACTCATGACTATAGTTACGATAGTACATATATACATACATTTATTCACATTTTGATAGAATATTTACAAGTTGAAAACTATGCAAAACGCTGTTAAAACGGTGTCATATACGTACTCTTCTCCTATTATGTACTCTTGATATATATATATATATATATATATATATATATATATGACGTGTGTCTGTATGTATACGGCTGTATGTGTTTGTGTGTATATATGAGCATGTGCCATTTAACATCAACACTCCAAACAACAGAATACCACATTGCGAAAGAGAAAGTCGCTCGTTTTCTTATCCACAGCTTAAATGCTCCTTTATTACTAATACAACTTACGAATGCACGAATGAAAAAACGTGAAAAAATAACAACTGTGACACGTTGTACACGCAACTATAACAGATTACAAAAGGTTTTGGCGGCAGCGGCAGCGGCGGCGGAGGCAGGTCTCTCTCTCTCGTATTTACAATATCGCGTACTGCGGCCTTTCACCTTCGCTTCTCGCCTCCGCATTAATTTTCGTCTCCGACCTACCTCCCTAACCGCGTTATTGCGCGAGGGCCAGCTTGGATGAAAAAAGGTCGTGGACGCGTGACCCGTGTCGCGATGACGTCACGCATCTCGCACGCGGGATGCGATGACGTCATCGATGGAGAGCGATCGTCGGGCCGCCGTCTCTACTGTCCGTATCTGCGACCTCACGACCTCTGGCGAATATCTACAGGCTAACAGCCGCGCTGAACTGCAGCGACGTCACGTAACCGCGCTGGCCGCGGAAAGCGCGGAAGCGGAGGTCACGACCCCACGTACGCCGCCACCCAGCCACCGCGATGCTCTCTTGTTTTCGCGCGCTGGGCAACCATTCTGGCCCCTCGGTTTCTCCGCGGAAGAAAAACGGCGTCCGATCGCGCAGCGGACGTAACTAAACAAAACGAAAACGAAAAACAAGCGCGCGTGCCGACCCGCGAGTCCCCGCAGCGCCCCCTAGGTCGCGGCGAGCTGACGGCGTTACCGCGTGGAAGCGCGCTCGGTGGGACGCCGGCCGAAGAAATAATCGGTGACGATGCCGAGAACAAAAGAGCGTTCGACGCGCCCCGCGTCGACGTCCAGGGCACGCGACTAAACACCAATAGAGAATGACTCGCGTTCGTACGTTTGCACGCCCGCCTTCCCCCCTCCCCCGCTCTTCGTGCATCCCACCCCCACCTCCCAGCCTCCCCACCCCCCAGGTGCCCGGCCCCAGCCCGTGAACCCGAAATTTCGCTACAAATAAATAAGTCTACGCTCGGGCCATTTCGGGCAGCAGAAAAAAACGCTATAAGACCGACGCGATTCTTGCAAAACCAGGCGAACACGTCTACGCTAGAAATGCACGGCGCCACGACGGCGCTGGCAACGCGGTTGCATGCTGCAGCCACGAGTCGCGGAAAGCTCTAACCGAACTAGACGCCCGCGAAGCGTACCGCAACATCGGCAGACGAAACATACGCCCCCCTCTCGTCGCCCAGTCTCTAGCTCGCCAGGGGGCGCCGCTACGGGTTAGCGGAGTAGGGGGAGCCCTCGCGGCGCTGCCTCTCTCTCACGCCAGGGGGCGCCGCTACGGGTTAGCGGAGTACTCTCTCACGCCAGGGGGCGCCGCTACGGGTTAGCGGAGTAGGGGGAGCCCTCGCGGCGCTGCCTCTCTCTCTCGTCTCCGATGCACTTCATCGCTTGAGTCGCTAGCAGGTTGATCGAGACGTACTCCGTCGCCGGTCGCCGCGGCGACGACCCCCCGCCTCCTCCGCTGCCTCCCGTATCGCTCGCCTTCAGCTCCATGTAGTTCACGCTCCCGCCCGCCGCCGCCGCCGCCGCCGCAGGCGGCGCAACCCGGTGGCAGCCGCACTCGTGGCAGACGGCCGGGGTCGGCTGGCAGGGGGAGCCACTGCGAGCGACGGGCCGCATCATGAGGTAGTCCGTGTCGGACGCTGTCGTCGTCGTCGTCGTTGACGACGGCGGCAGAGGCTGCTGCGTGCGCGCCGCCCCGCCGCTCATCTTCACGTAGGGGGCGCTGTCGTGGGGTCGCGACCTCGTTGCCGCGGCGCCTTCCATCATGAGGTAGCCGTCCTCTTCCACGTCGGCGGTCTTCTCCTGAAAGCATGGCGAGAAATTGTTCATTCCATATTCATCTTTGTTCATCCTTCGTTTTTCATACAGAACATTATACGGACTTATTATTAATGACCTACTTTATACTACTGACTTTAAAGTGATTACGTCACTGTAAATAGTAAAATAAAAATAAATTTCCACTTTTTCACAAAATATAAGTAATTCTGTTCACTTTTTATGGTTAAATTGCGGCATTATACTTTTTATTTTACTATATTGTTTGATGTGAACATACACTTGTGACTCATACATAGCCCATAGCAAGCAATTAATGTTAGGAACACAATATCAAATCGTTCATTTTTTTCGATTTTTAACTAGTCGAGAAAAAATCTTATCAGGTAAGAATTTGACGATACGTTTAGTCACGTTAGTTCTTACTTTTAATGTAAAAAAATGGCAACAATTTTTTTTACAAATTTTACCATAGAAAATTCCTGACGTAGTAAATTTAACCCCTTATCCTCCATTTCTCATAACGCTTCCCTTAACCTTCATCCGTCGTCCTACCTCCCTTATTATACCGTATCCCAAGTCTCTCGCCCCCTCCCCCATCCCATCCTCCCACCCCCGCATCTTACCTTCATAGTGCGGCCGTCCATGACGAGGTACAAGTCCTCGACCTGCCGCAGCATGGGGTTAACCACTGCGCAGCGGGGGTGCGAGGCAGCCAGGGAGGGGCCGGCGACGCGCGGGGAGGGGTCGTGGGCGGGGCCCACCCGCATGTCTAGGTACGCGTCCGTGTCCTCCGTCCGACTCTGCGGGTTCACGTACGCGATGCTCCTGTGCGAGGAAAACAAACGAACACCCGTTACCATGACGACCAGGCCGACTAACGTTGCCAGCACATAATTTTGATTGCCGTTAATCGATGTAATGATAATAACTAATCTTGAAATATTTTATAAACCCTATATTAAAAATCATTATAATTATAATTATTATTTTTTATTATAATTATTATTAATATTACTATCATTAATGTTATTATTAATAATTCAACTGCTTTCTTGCTGGAAATTCAACTCGTTCCAACAGTACAAAGACGGATGCTAGCGCCACCTACCGGCTCGAGATTTTGCACGGAGCACTCTGTCGCCGTGGTAACGTGCAGAACTGCGGATACTTGGTGCACTGCTGCTGCTGCGCGGCGTCCGACGGCACCGTTAGTTCGTCGTCGCTGTGGTAGGTGGCACCACCGCCGTCGAGCGCGGTGATGGCCTTCCGATTGACCCGGGCGTAGTCCTTGGCGGAGCGAGGTCGGTGAATGTTGACAACGTTGGAACCTGCGGAGAGACAGAGACAATGTGACAATGTGACAATGTGACAACACGGGAGAGACAGAGGGGCGAGGCTCGTCACTGTTGCTGCTCTCGTTTGTTGTAGTGTTGTTGTTGTTGTTGTTGTTTGTGTAGCTGTTGTTGGTAGTGGTGGTGTCACTGTTGTTTTTCTTTCCCCTCTTGTAATTGTCACTGTTGTTGTTGTTGTTGTCACTCTTGTTATTTGCATAGCTGTTGTTGTTGTTGTTGTTGTTGTTAATTTTGTTTTCAATATCTGTTTTGCTGTTGTTAATGTAGTCGTTCGTGATTTTTTCTGTTGTTGATGTCGCTGCTGCTGCTGCTGTTGTTGATGTCGCTGCTGCTGCTGCTGTTGTTGTTATTGTCATTGTTGTTGTTGTTGTTGTTGTTGTTGTTGTTGTTGGTGGTGGTGGTGGTGGTGTTGTTGTGTTATGTGCTAATGTGCGGCAGCGTTGGCCCTTACCTTTGGATGTGTCAGTACCGCTGGAGGATGCAGACAGAGACTCACAGCTGCTTCCAACGACATTCTTCTCAGCTTCCTTTGCTGCAAAATGAGAAGCATCGAGGTTTAACAACATGTAGTTACAGGGATGGAAGGATGGGTGGATGGATAAGTGGATGGATGGATGGATGGATGGGTGGGTGGATGGATGGATGGATGGGTGGGTGGATGGATGGATGGATGGATGGATGGATGGGTGGATGGATGGGTGGATGGATGGATGGATGGATGGGTGGATGGGTGGATGGATGGATGGATGGATGGATGGATGGAAGGATAGATGGGTAAACTGACAGACGGGCGGATTGACTGACGTGCAGGTCGGCAGATGGGTGGTATACATAGCTACATGTACATGCATACTATCAGACACTAACACACACAGTAATTAGACACTAATTATTAATTAGTAATTACAGTCATGACAGTCATTGCGCTACGGCTGCCACGCTACGTGCCACGCATAACTCACCTTTCTGCATGCGACGCTCCATATCCGTACGCAGCCACGCCGGCATGCTGCCCTCAGACTCCGCCCGCGCTCGCTCGCCCTCGCTGCGAGGCGGCGCCACCGCACGGGGCTTCCTGTTCGGCTTGCGCGAGCGCGGAAGCGAGTTCTGTCCCATCTCGACGTAGTCGGCTCCCGCTAGCGGACGCAGCAGCCGCTGCTGCCCCTGGTAGACGGCGTTCATGTCGGCGTACTCGGACGCGTGCGCCGGCGGCGGCCCCTGCTGCTGCGCGGCGAACGTCTTCGCGCGGCGCAGCGCGGTGGTGCCGCCGCGGCGGCCCGTCGCCGGTGGCGCCGAGTGAGAGAGCTGGCCGAACATGGACGCGGGAAGGCTGACCTTCCTAGACGGCGCCGTTCCGGCCGCCTTGTCCTCGATGCTGTTCGAACGACTGCGGATTCGGAACGAGAGACGCGAGAACAGCGACGAGCGCTTGCGCTCCCGAACGCCGCCAGGGGGCGACACCGCGAGCTCGGCGGAGGCCGAGCGCGCGTGACGCGGCCCCGCCACCGCGTCCATCCGCACGTAGTCCGGCCGCCCGCGCCCGCCACCCCCCGCGCGGGCAGCGGCTGGAACGCCGGCCGCGGTGTGTCAGGCCGCCGGGCCAAACCGGATGTGGTGTCGCTGTCGATCGAATACGCTCGCCGCGTGCGATTCGGAGATTTCTTCGGCGGGTAGCTGACGCCCATCTTGCTGCTCCCGCCAGGGGACGCCGCGCAGCGCCGCGTCGACGGACTGCCATGCCGGCGCGAGGTAAAGAACGGCAGCGCGCTGCCGGCGCGAGGGAGTGCAGGACGGCTTCTCCGTCTTCCGAGTCCTTTCGCTTCACATGCTTCTTCTTGTGCGGCGCCGGCGGGCGCCTCCTCCACTGCGGTCGAAAGGTCGCGCCGCGTCGGCAGGGTCGCGTAGTTCGCGTTCGAAGCGGTCGGCTGAGGGCATGAACGGCAGCAGCCGCCAGCTTTCGCGGCTCGCTCATCCCTACGCTCGGCGCCCCCCACTGCCCGGCTTGCTCTTTGCGGTGGCGAAGGGGCGTGCCCACACCACCACCGCTGTCAGAGGGGCCGAGCACCATCCCGAGCTTGCGCTGGTCTTTCGCGGCAGAGTTCCGCGCCCCGGCCGCCCCGCGCCGCCATCCAATCAGATACTCCCCATCGTTTCCGCCGTCGCCGCCCCCTCCTCCTCCTCCCCCCTCCTTCTCCTCCTTTCCTCTCGCCGCCTCCTTCCGCCTCCTGCGACTCCAGGCAACTCGCTAGTTCCTTCCGACGCCGACGTGCTGGCGCGCCTGGGGGGCGGACGCCGGCGCTCGCGGGCCTCTCCTCGGCGACACGCCCATGTCGCCCCACAGCTCGCGCCGCCGACGGCCACGGGTGCGGAGTGGAACTGCAGGTTTGACCGTAAATTTGTTGTCGTGCGCGCCGAGCCGGCGCCACCTGGCGGCCGCCGCCGCGATGCAGCTGTCGCAGGCTCGCCATGCCGCGCCACGGGTCGCTTGTCGGGCGGCCCGCCGCTGCCGCCCGCTCTCGGCTGCTCTGCACGACGGCTGCACTGCCCCGCCGCGTCAGCCGCGCGCCCCTACTCCCTCGTTCTGACGACACCCCCGGCTAGACGGGCGCCGCCGGCCCCAGCCCGTCTGACCCATCGGTCGATGGCGAGACGCCGCGTGTGGCCCCGACGTTGAGTGCGAGGAAGGAGAATGGCAGCACTCCACCCCTCCTCCCTAGCCTTCTCCTCCTCCTCTCCGTCGCCGGGGGATCCGATCGGGATCGAGGGCGGATCAATTTCTGCGCGTATATTGAGAGGCTCCAGCCGCCGCTGCCGGTCAGTGTCTTCGCGGCCGCGCCGGGACTCAAGGGGCCGCCTCGCCATGCCCGGCGTCCACGGGGCGACCGCGCGGGCTCTCGCCCTCCCACACTCTGCACACTCTCTCTTCTGCGACGAGGTCCTCTCCAAGCCTGAACGTCTCGCTCGACCTCCCCCTCTGCCTCCTCCGCCGCCGCCTGCCGCCCGGCCTCCGCAGCCGCGCCATCGCCAAACCCGAGACTCGCGTAGCTCTATCCGCCCGTCCGTCGTCGGCCGCATTGGCGCGGCGCCCGCGTCTCCGGGGCACGTCGTCGTCGTCCTACCGTCCCGTTACAGACCGACCTCTTTATATAGTGAACCGCGCCCCGTTGAACCAGCGCACTAGCCCGCCCCCGCTCGTGCGTCCCGCGCGACGTCGTGTCCCTGCGCGGGCGACGCGCGCCGGCGAGAGCGTTCCTCTTCTCTCGGTTCTCGACGGCAGTCTGCAACCATCAGCCGCAGCAGTCGGTGGCCGCCTGCTCTACCATGAGGCAGTCCTGCAAGGTGAGACACTGTAATGAGACACTGTATGCAGACACTATGAGCACTTTGAGACACTGTATTGAGACAGCCTGTATGAGACACTAGTATGAAGACACGTATGAGACACTGTTTGAGACAGCTGTTGAGACACTGTATGAGACACTGCTATGAGACACCTGTATGAGACCACTGTTATGAGACACTGTTTGAGACACTGTCGTATGAGACAACTGTATGAGACAGCTGTATGAGACACTGTATGAGATGTTGAGACACTAGACCTGTATGAGACACTCTATGGACCACTGTTTAGAGATACTGGTTGAGACACTGCTATGAGCGACACTGTATGAGTTACACTCTATGAGACACTGTATGAGACACTGTATGAGGACACTCTATGGACACTGTCTGAGACACTGATATGGAGACGCTGTAGGGAGACACTGTGTAGACACTGGTATGACGACACTGTATCGAGACACTGTATGAGACACTTGTATGAGACACCTCTCCTGTTTAGACACTCACTCATGAGACACTTCGTATGGAGGGTACACTGGTATGCATGACACTGTTTGAAAACACTGATATGAGACACTGTATAGAGACACACTGAGACATTCGTGTATGAGATGCACGTGTATACTCATCACACTCGCTGCCAGATACGTTAGCCAATATTAGTAATATATATAATATGTCATTAATAGATAATATTTATGAAGACACAGTGATCCGGCACCGTGCGCACCGATGCTGTGGTCTAGTGCCAAGCCCAACCACCTACCGATGAATGCGTATTCGGTCGTATCGTAAGTCCGCGTCCCTCGTAGCTTTCCATCAATCAAAACACTTCTCCTCCTCCTCCTATATCCTCCTCCGTCCGTCGTTCTTCACCTTCCCTTCGGAGCAGCCACCTCAGGCGCCCAATCTGCTGCCTGAGAAAGTCTCGGACCCCGCGATATCGACCATGCGGCATGCCGCGCCACCTCGGGGCGCCCGCAACACATCGCCGTAGTAGCCTGCTCTGATCTCAAGTCGACCCCTTGACCCGCGGTCGCGACCCGGGAAGCGCTGAATCCCCGCCGCCCGGAGTCCCGTAAGGAAGCGAGGGGGGGGGGGGTAGCACTCCGGTCACACCTCTTATCCTACGCAACCGGGCCGAACCCAACCGTTCCGCCGTCAGCTCAGCCAGGCCACTCGCTGCCGCCCGCGACGCGCCTAGTGCGGCCAGTCCCTGCTGCATCGCAGGTGGCTCGCCGCGCGGCGCCTTAGCCGCACAGCCCGGCTTTCCCCTGCTTTTTCCCTGTCGTCGCCCATGAGTCCGACGCTTCGCCCCGCCTGCTGCCCGCTGCGGCACAGAACCTGTCCGCGAACCACTTTCATTAGTCGACGGGGCGGTGCCCGGCCTCCTTATTTCACCAGCTCCTCGGCGCCACGCGACTGTGCGTCCGCCTTCGTCCCGCGTCTTTAGGGTGGCGCCCACTGTCGTCACCCGTGTTCGGCATTCCGACGTTTTTTTCATCGAGCTGCGAGATGCAGCAGATCGCGCGTAGGCCTTCGTCGTCGGCGGTGTTCGGCCAAACGCCACGACGCCGCTTCGCTCCGCTGGAATATCTCGACGACGCAATTCCGCTCTCTCCCACCGAGTGACGTTCGCGCTTCGCCGCTGAGAAACTGCCGCCGAACATCTGCCGGATCGCCTTGCGCACTGGCGAACAAACCTGGCCACGTCAGCCGTTGATGTCATCGATAAATGCTGCCAACTGTGCATCGTGCATCGCATATATATATAGTCAACAGTTACTGTCGCATCATGACAATGCCATTTTTATATTGTCAGCAGTTACTGCTCACTTGATGCATTCCAGAATGCATCGTCAGCCAGTCTACTCTGAGTTGTGCCTAATGATGATGTCAGCAGTTACTGTGCATCGTGCAATGATGATGTCAGCAGTGCATTGTGCATTGATGATGTCAGCAGTTACTGTGCATTGTGCATTGATGATGTCAGCAGTTACTGTGCATCGTTCATCGATGATGTCAGCAGTTACTGTGCATCGTGCATCGATGATGTCAGCAGTTACTGTATATAAGATTATGACATAAGAGGTAGACAGACATAGCAGGGTTCGTAGCGACATTTACTACTACAAATAATTCAAGTGATCAATATAATATAAAATCATTATTTAAACTTATTTAATTGCAAATAACAAATGCCAACAAGCTGACAAAGGCAGCCACGTTTTACCTTCTCTGGGATAGGCGGCTTGATAGTCAGTGTGCTCCCCGAGGGGGAGCCACCGTGCGGCGACGCGGTGCGAGCCGGCGATCCGTCCTCGCTCGTGGGGCCCGGCGGGGGCGGTAGGAGCTCGGAAAACGAGCTCGCTTCGCCAAAGTTAGCGGAGGCGAAGAGCTGTGGTCGGTCGGACGACGCGTGGCTGCTGCTGGTGCTCGACTGTCGTGAGCGGAAGCTGGCGTCGTTGCCTGGGCAACGGGAGACAGGGAAACGGTGACGCGACAATCGGTCAGCGAGCGTTAATGAGTTCGTTATTTATTGAGTCTGATGTAATCGTTAATTTTGACATAAGTCTGATGTGAGCACACGCACGCACGCACGCACTCACACAGGCCACACACGCACACACGCACGCCACACACGCACACGCACACACGCACGCACGCAGGCCACACACGCACGCACGCACGCACGCCACACACGCACGCATGCACGCACGCCCACGCACGCACGCCACACACGCACGCACGCATGCCACACACACACACACACGCACGCATGCACGCACGCCACACACGCACGCACGCATGCATACAGGCCACACAGGCCACACACGCACGCACGCACGCACGCACAGAGAGATGAGAAGTACTCACATGAAAAGTTGCGCAGGTAGAGTCGGTGTCTGTTCGAGGTCAGTTTGCCCTCAGCTGCCAGCTTGAAGGCAGCGACCATATCCTCAGCCTGAGAGCCGAGCAGCACATACACACCCATGCCAGCTACCAAAACAATGATAGCGTCAATAAACAATGAAATCAAGAAACTAGGGAGTGGGACATTAATATATTGATGATTAACCCATGCCAGCTACCAAAACAACAATAGTGTCAATAAACTAGTTAATGAAATCAAGAAACTAGGGGGTGGGGCATTGAGATATTGATGATTAACCCATGCCAGCTACCGGGATGGAAAACAACGATAGTGTCAATAAACAATGAATTCAAGAAACTAGAGGGTGGAGCATTAATATAATATTGATGATTAACACGTTCAACGCTGCCCTGGTTAACAATGCACCTACCGCCCTGTGCTGAGATTTTCGCGTTTTTACCGCTTAGTCACCTATTACACAAAATGTTTTGGCAGGTTAACTAGCTATAAAATTATTTATAATTAGTGGCTAGTATAATATAGATATAAACTTACTCTCAGACATCAAAACAACACCGAAATCTATCACCCGTGATCTATCAAATCAAACACAACTTTTAGACATAAAAACAACTTCACAACACACGGCGGTCAAACGCCCTTTGGCGAGGTGAACTAAAAACATTACCTCAGTCCCAAAAACTCCCAAAATAACGTTCCAAACAACAGTAATGTGTATAAATTATGTCATCTACTACTGGGGTTTATACAGTGACGCTATTAAATTGCTAAGCGTATAGCCCCTGCCATCTATAGGAGAACATAGTAAACGTTCCAAATTAATTATTATTTTTTTTTTTTTTGCCACGAGTATACTTGTGTTTCCGGCGCTGCGTTTTGCAGGTTCAAACGAGTATACTCGTGTTTCGCGTTGAACGTGTTAACCCATGCCAGCCCTACCCACGGAAAGGTCCCCAACCCTCCCCGCGGACCCACGCACCCCTCCACCCTCCCCGCGGACCCACGCACCCTCCACCCTCCCGCGGACCCACCTTTGCCGCAGCGTGTGCCGCCCTCGAAGCAGGAATCGTCCGTTGATGACTCCGAAGCGACGTAGGTGGTGCAGCTGCCACGAGTGCAGGACGCGCGGCGGGATGCCGCACGACACGCAGAACGAGCGGTTCTGTAGGTGCAGACGCGCCGGACCGGTCGGCAGACGACTCTTGGTCGGCACGGTGACGACCTGAACGAGGAACTGTCGGTCTGCGTGCGAGAGAGAGAGAGAGGGGAGAGGGTTAGTGTCAATGTATAGTGTGGGAGAAAGGGAGGGGGAGAGAGAGAGAAAGGAGGAGAGAGAGAGAGGAGAGAGAGAGAGAGAGAGACAGAGAGAGAGAGAGAGACAGAGAGAAAGAGAATTAAATCGTCCAGGTTTTTTGGATTTTTAACAAATTGAGAAACAATCTTATCAGGTGAGAATTTTACGATACGTTTAGTCTCGTTAGTTTTTACTTTTAATGTAAATAAATGGCAACAAAATTTTTACAAATTTTACGATAGAAAATTCGTGACGTTGTCAATTTAACGATTAACGACTTACAACGCCACAGCAGCGCCTGTACGGATATATTGCAAAGGCTATAAAATCCGTCCACAGATGGCGCTGTTAGTCAATTCGTGACACTACATCAAGAAGGTAACCGCGCTGCTACACAAGATCAACACAAACACACATACATACACACGCACACACGCACACACACAGCAGATACACACACGCACACACATACGCACACACGCACGTACGCACACACAGATACACGGCGCGCGCACACAACACACACAGCACGCGCACACACACACACACACGCACGCACGCACGCACACACACGCACAAACACGCACGCACGCACGCACACACACACACACACACACAGCTCCTGCAATGCATGCCGCAGCTCCTCTTCCTACTCACCATCCCAGTCTCTAACTCACTCCACCACACACGCCAACGCCCCGTCCGTCACCCCACCCACCTACGCTCGCAGCATCGCAGTCCCTATTCTAGCCACGGAGGGGAGGGTGGGGAGCGGAAACACGAGGGACGGGGAGGGAGGGTTCGTGGTTCCAGCCTTGGTTAAAGAGGTGGACGGGGGTGGAGGAAGAGGGGAGGGGAGGGAGGGGAGGGGAGGGAGCGGGAGGGGAGGGGAGGAGGGGAGGGGAGGGGAGGAGAAGAGGGAGGAGAGGGAGGGGAGGGGAGGGGTTCATTTGATGAAGCGTCAGGGGTCGTTGATCTATTATCTCTCCCCCTTCCCCCTTATCTGCCCCACCCTCACCACGCAGCAGCAGCAGCAGCAGCAGCATGCAGTAGTAGTAGTAGTAGTAGTAGTAGCAGCAGCAGCAGGCAGCAGCAACAGCAGCAGCAGCAGTAGCAGCAGCAACAGCAGCAGCAGCAGCAGCAGGTGCTAGTAGTAGTAGCAGCAGACAGCAGCCAGCAGCAGAAGGCAGCAGCAGCAGTAGTAGTAGTAGTAGTAGTAGTAGTAGTAGTAGTAGTAGTAGTAGTAGTGGTAGTAGTAGTAGTAGCAGCAGCAGCAGCAGCAGCAGCAGCAGCAGTAGTAGCAGCAGCAGCAGCAGCGCGCAGCAGCAAACACTGTTAACGACGACAGACACTCAGACAAGGCTACTGGCATCCGACATTACTGCGCATGCGTGGTGGACCCGCGATGCAGCGATGCGAGTAAGTGGTGAA
>NW_014579161.1:34006-40006 GCF_000485595.1 Priapulus caudatus
GAGACACTGTATGAGACACTGTATGAGACACTGTATGAGACACTGTATGAGACACTGTATGAGACACTGTATGAGACACTGTTTGAGACACTGTATGAGACACTGTATGAGACACTGTATGAGACACTGTATGAGACACTGTATGAGATGATGATATGTGCCGATGATATGCGAGACACTGTGCAGGGGTAGAAATTAACTTTTGAATAAGGGAGTCCAACGGACTCCCTACCCTCTAAAAGAGAGTGCGCAGCAAAATGAGGGAGTCCGCAGTCTGAAGTTCAAAACTAAAGCACAACAACAATAACACGTGTGCTTATTTCGAAGATTCATGCAGTTGCAGGTCTGCCAAAATTTTCTTTTAATATTTGCTGAAAAATACGGTAATTCCGCGATGCCGTGCTCTGGAACAAACTAGTTAGTATAGCAGAATTTTCAGGGAGTCACACGGACTCCTGTATATATCAAATTAAGGAGTCCGACAGTAAATCAGGGAGTATTTGACTCCGGACTCTGCGTTAATTTCGCACCCTGCTGTGTGAGACGATGATATGCTGTGTGTGAGACACAGTGAGGCACCGTGCGAGATGCTGTGAGAGCCAGCCCACCACCTACCATGATGCGTTTCGGCGTATCGTAGTCGGTCCCTCCTAGCTTCATCATCAAACACTCTCCCTCCTCCTCCTCCTCCTCCGCCGTTCCCTCGAGCAGCACCGGCGCCATCTGCTGCGAGAAGTCGGCGTCGATATCGACCATGCGGATGCGCGGCACCGTGGGCGCGCCGCAAGCCGGCGTCGCGTAGTAGCTGTCCGATTCGTCCGACGCCGTTGCCGCGGGCGACGGGAAGCTGAATCGCCGCGGCGAGTCGTAGAGCGAGCGCGGCGACGCGTAGTGCGGCGTCTGCGTGGCGGCGGTGGCTCGCGGCGCGGCGCACCCGCACGCCGGCGCCCCCTGCTGCCTCGTCGCAGAGTCGACGCTGCCGCTGCTGCCGCTGCAGCGCCGGCAGAACATGTCGATGTTCATTAGACGGGCGCCGCACGCCTCGATCTTCACCAGCTCCTCGGCGCAGCGAGTGTCCGCCTCGTCCCGCGTGGTGGCGCCACCGTCGTCGTTGTCGTCGGCGGCGGCGAGCGAGTGCAGCAGATCGGCGAGGCCTTCGTCGTCGGCGTTGTTCGCGAACGCCACGACGCCGTTCGTCGCGAGGAGTTCGCGGTGGAACGACGACGACGACGGACCCGATTCCTTCGATGAGTTCGCGCTTCCGCCGGAGAAACTGCCGGAACATCTGCCGGATCCCTGCGCGCGAACAAACATGGCCACCGTCAGCGTGATGTCATCGATAAATGTGCACTGTGCATCGTGCATCGATGATGTCAACAGTTACTGTGCATCATGCAATGATGATGTCAGCAGTTACTGTGCATTGTGCATTGATGATGTCAGCAGTTACTGTGCATTGTGCAATGATGATGTCAGCAGTTACTGTGCATCGTGCAATGATGATGTCAGCAGTTACTGTGCATTGTGCAATGATGATGTCAGCAGTTACTGTGCATCGTGCAATGATGATGTCAGCAGTTACTGTGCATTGTGCAATGATGATGTCAGCAGTTACTGTGCATCGTGCAATGATGATGTCAGCAGTACTGTATTATAAGATTATGACATAAGAGGTAGACAAGACATAGCAGGGTTCGTAGCGACATTTACTACTACAAATTTAATCAAGTTGATCAATAAGAATATTAAAATATTATTTAAACTTATTTAATTGCAAATAACAAATGCCAACAAGCCTGACAAAGGGCAGCCACGTTTTTACCTTCTCTTGGATAGGCGGCTTGTGATAGTCAGTGTGCTCCCCGAGGGGGAGCCCACGTTCGGCGGCGCACGCGGTTGCGAGCCGGCGGATCCGTCCTTCGGCTCGGGGCGCGACGGCGGGGCGGTTAGGGGAGGCTCGGAAAACGAGACGGCTCGCTTTCGCCGAAGTTAGCGGAGGCGAAGAGCTGTGCGGTCGCGTCGGACGAGCGCGTGGCTGTGCTGGTGCTCGATGTCGTGAGCGGAAGCTGGCGTCGTTGCCTGGGCAACGGGAGACAGGGGAAACCGGTGACGCGCAATCGCGTCAGCGAGCGTTATAATGAGTTCGTTTATTTTATAGTCTGAATGTATCGTTAACTTTTGACATAAAGTCTGATTGTGAGCACACGCAACGCACGCACGCACCTCCACACAGGCCCACACCACGGGCACAACCGCACGCCACAACACGCACACGAGCACACACGCACGCACGCAGGCCAACACCACGCACGACACGCACGCACGCCACACACGCACGCAATGCACGCACGCCCGACGACGCACGCCACCACACGCACCACGCACATTGCCACACACACACACACATGCGCACGCATGCACGCACAGCACACACGCACGCACGCATGCATACAGGCCACACAGGCCACACACGCACGCACGCACGGCACGACACAGAGAGATGAGAAGTACTCACACATGAAAAATTGCGGCAGGTAGAGTCTGGTTGTCTGCTCGAGGTCAGTTGCGCTCAGCGCCAGCTTGAACGGCAGCGACCATATTCGCTCCAGCCTGAGAGCCGAGCAGCAGCATACACACCATCAGCAGCTACCAAAACAATGATAGCGTCAATAAACAATGAAATCAAGAAACTAGGGAGTGGGACATTAATATATTGATGATTGAACCCATGCCAGCTACCGCAACAAAGCAACAATAGTGTCAATAAACTCGGTTTAATGAAATCAGAAACTAAGGGGGTGGGGGGCATTGAGATATTGATGATTAACCCATGGCCAGCTAACCGGGATGGGATAACAACGTAGTGTCAATAAACAAATTGAATTCAAGAAACTACTGGGGTGCGAGCATTACATATAATATTGATGATTAACACGTTCAACGCTGCCCTGGTTAAACCAATGGCACCTACCGCCCTGTGGCTGAGATTTTTCCGCGTTTTTTACCGCTTAGGTCACCTATTACACGAAAATGTTTTTGGCAGTGTTAACTAGCTATAAAATTATTTATAATTAGTGGCTAGTATAATATAGATATAAACTTACTCTCAAGACATCAAAAACAACACCGAAATCTATCCACCGTGATCTTATCAATCAAACACAACTTTTTAGAATAAAAACAACTTCACAACACACGGCGGTCAAACGCCCTTTGGCGGGGTGAACTAAAAAGCATTACCTCAGTCCCAAAACTCCCAAAATTAACGTTCGCAAAACAACAGTAATGTTTTGTAAATAAATTATGTTCATCTATACTGGGGTTTATACAGTGACGCTATTAAATTTGCTAAGCGTATAGCCCCTGCCATTCTAAATAGGAAGAAACATAGTAAGACGTTTCCAAATTAATTATTTATTTTTTTTTTTTTGGCCACGGAGTAACTTGTGTTCGGCGGCCGTGCGTTTTTGCAGGTTCGAACGAGATATCTAGTGTCTTCGCGTTGAACGTGTTTAACCCCATGCCATCTACGCCACGGAAAGGTCCCCAACGCCTCCCCGCTGACGCCACGCACCCCTTCCACCCTCGCCCGCGGACCCACGCACAAGACACCTCCACCCTCCCCGCCGGACCCACCTTTGCCGCAGCGTTGTGCCGCCCTGCGACAGAATCGGCGAGCATCGCCGTTGATGACTTCCGAAGCGACGTGTAAGGTGGTGCAGCTCCACGAGGCAGACGCGCGCGGGATGGCCGCACGACACGCAGAACGAGCGGTTCTGTAGGTGCAGAACGCGCCGGGCGGCCGGTCGGCAGACGACTCCGTTGGTCGGCACGGTGACGACGGCTGAACGAGGAAGACTGTTCGGCTGCGTGCGACTGAGAGAGAGAAAGGGTTCAGTGTCAATGTATAAGTGTAGGAGAGAGACGAGAGAGACGGAGAGAAAGGAGAGAGAACAGGGAGAGAGAGGAGAACGAGAGAGGAGGCGGATAGAGTCTAGAGAGAAGAGCACGAGAGAGAAGAGAGAGACAGAAAGAAAGAGAATTAAATTCGTCCAGGTTTTTTTGGATTTCCTTAACAAATTGAGAACATTCTTATCAGCGTGAGAATTTTACGATACGTTTTAGTCTTCGGTTAGTTTTTACTTTTTATGCTAAATAAATGCAACAAAATTTTTACAAATTTACGATAAAAATTGAGCGTGACGTTGTCATTTAAGATTAACGAACTTACAACGCCACAGCAGCGCCTGTACGGCATATATTGCAAAGGCTATAAAAATCCCGTCCATCAGGAAATGGCGGCTGTTAGCTCAATTGCGTCCCCCCCCTTAGGCATACATCAAGAAGGTTAACGGCGTGGCGCTGGCTAACAAAGATAAAGCACAAAAAAAAACGCACCCACCAATACATACAGCACGCACTACACGCACAGACGACGAGACAGGCAGATACACACAGCAGCATCACACATACCACCACACGCACGTACGCAGCACAAGCAGATACACGCGGGCGCACCACAAACAGCACAGCACAGCGACGGCCTGGCGAGCACACACACACACACGCAGCGCACGCACGCAACACACAACGCCACAACACGCACGCACGGGAGCGGCACGATGCCACGACACCACACACACACAGACGCTCCTGGCATATGCATCCGCTAGCCTGCTCCCGCTAGCTTCACCGCATCCGGGCGCAGTCGTCTAACTCATCTCCGACCACACGACGCCCGACGCGCACGTCGCACGTCCACCGCCACCGAAGACACCTACGAGCTCGGCAGCATCGGCAGTCCCTAATTCTAGCCAGCGGAGGGCGAGGGTGGAGGCTGAAACACGAGTGACGGGGAGGTGAGGGTGCGTGTTCAAGGGCCTTGTAAAGAGACGTGATGCGGTGGGGAGGAGAAGGAGGGAGAGGAGGCAGGGCGAGGGGAGGGGATGGTGGGGGGAGGGGAGGGGGAGGGGAGGAGGGGAGGGAGGGAGAGGAAGAAGGGGAGCGGAGAGAGGAGGGTGGGAGGGTTCGATTGATGAAGCGTCAGGCGGTCGTTGATGTCTACGTTATCTTGCTACCCCTTCCGCCCTTATCTGCGCCCACCGCTCACCACGCAGCTAGCAGCTAGCAGCAGCAGCATGCAGTAGTAGAGTAGTAGTAGTATGTAGTAACAGCAGGCAGGGGGCAGCAGCAGCAACAGCAGGGCAGGCGAGCAGTCAGCAGCTAGCGCAACAGCCAGGCAGGCAGCAGGCAGGCAGATAAGTTACTAGTAGAGCAGCAGGGCAGCAGCAGCAGGCGTAAGGCAGAGCAGCTAAGCAGCACAGTAGTACGTAGTAGTAGTAGCTAGTATTAGTAGTAGTGAGTACAGTATTGGTAGGGTAGTAGTAGTAGGCAGGCAGCAGGCAGCAGGCGGGCACAGCAGCAGCGCAGTAGTACACAGCGAGGCAGGCACCCAGCAGCAGCAAAACACTCGTTAACGACGACAGACACTTCAGACAAGGCTCACTGGGCATCCGACATTACTGCGCATGCGTGGTGGACCCGCGATGCAGCGATGCGAGTAAGTGGTGAATTACTAGATGGGAAAACAAGATAGATGCAGACAGATACTGAGAGCAAGACAGATAGAGACTGATACAGAGAGCAAGATAGAAATACAGACAGATACAGAAAGCAAGACAGATAGAGACTGATACAGAGAGCAAGATAGAAATACAGACAGATACAGAGAGCAAGACAGATAGAGACTGATACAGAGAGCACGATAGAAATACAGACAGATACAGAAAGCAAGACAGATAGAGACAGATACTGAGAGCAAGAGAGATAGAGACAGATACAGAGAGCAAGATAGAAATACAGACAGATACAGAGCGCAAGATAGAAATACAGACAGATACAGAAAGCCAGATAGATAGAGACAGATACAGAGCGCAAGATAGAAATACAGACAGATACAGAAAGCCAGATAGATAGAGACAGATACAGAGCGCAAGATAG
>NW_014579162.1:0-12763 GCF_000485595.1 Priapulus caudatus
TTCTACATCACGCCATCATGTCCTACCCTCATACCAGCATGCTCTACTTCACTTCATCATGCTCCACGTCACGCTACCATGCTCTGTTCTACGTCACGCTATCATGCTCTACGTCACGCTATCATGCTCTACGTCACGCCACCATGTTCTACGTCACGCTATCATGCTCTACGTCACGCCACCATGTTCTACGTCACGCCATCATGTTCTACGTCACGCTATCATGCTCTACGTCACGCTACCATGTTCTACGTCACGCCACCATGTTCTACGTTACGCCACCATGTTCTACGTCACGCCACCATGTTCTACGTTACGCCACCATGTTCTACGTCACGCCACCATGTACTACGTCACGCCGCCATGTCCTACGTCACGCTATTGTGTTCTACCTCACGCTGTCATGTTCTATGTCACGCCGTGACCTCTGACCTGCGCTTGCTGACGTTGCAGAGTTCTGTGATCCGTCGCCGTGTAACCTCGGTGCGTGCGAGCCAAGAGAGGGTGGATACAGCTGCCGCTGCGTGGAAGGCTACGGCGGCAAGAACTGCGACGTCTGTAAGTTACCTCACACAGAGGGCGCTGTTAGCTGTGTGACACACACACACACACACACAGATGGCGCTGTTAGCTGTGTGTGACACACACACAGAGGGCGCTGTAAGCTGTGTGACACACACACACACACACACNCGACACACACACACACACACACACACACACACACACACACACACACACACACACACAGAGGGCGCCGTTAGTTACGTTACACACACAGCGAGGGCGCTGTTAGTTATCTAATATGTACGTTATTTAATCTGTACGCGTTATCTAACGCGACGATATGAATATGTTATCTAAGACAAGATCAAAAGCAGAAGTCCGCAAACTTCACAAGAGTGTGTGTTGAGAGACGGGTTAGAACCCATAGAATCATAGATGGAAACCAGAACGCTGATCGACCAATCTAATTAACCGCAGCAAGGACGCTAGCGCCTCTACCGAGTTATGACAAAATACAGCGGGAGATTTGTGTTTACATTGACTAATAACGGAGATAATCATCTCCTTTAAACTATCAGTTATTTATATTATATATATTATCAGAGTGAACACCACGTTTCTATGGTGTCTTTTTTGCCACCATGAAATTTCAAAATGTATTTTTATTGGATATATCTGCTTTTAAATTAGTTTGTTGAGCGACTTATGAATGTCTACCAACTACGATCTTAGAAAACAACGATAAACAAAAAATTCTGAGATGATTAGATCATGATTTCATTTGCATATATACTATACATGCATGTACAATCTTAGACAAAATGGCCACCACTCGTTGTCATGACGACCGCTCTGCATGTCGACAGATCTCTGCGATACTATCGTCTGCCATAACAACGGCACGTGCGAGGCGGGCATGACCGCCGGTCACTGCGCATGCGTGGACGGCTACGAGGGGCACAATTGTGAGCTAGGTACGTAAATAGAGAGATAGAATGAGAGAGAGGGGAAGAGAGGGAGAGAGGGGGAGAGGACAGAACGCGGGAAAATGAGAGGGAGGGAGAGGGAGAGAGCGAGCCGAAGATGGACACGGAGAGAGAGGGAGAGAAAGAGGGAAGCAAGGAGCAAGAGAGAGAGAGAGAGAGAGAGAGAGAGAGAGAGAGAGAGAGAGAGAGAGAGAGAGAGAGAGAGAGAGAGAGAGAGAGAGAGCGTGTGCATTAACATACGCCGCTGTCAGTTATATTTAGTAGTAGTGATACGTAGTTTGTAATAGTATCTGCTGTATATCTATAATTTATATACATAATATGTACATATATATATATAAACTGGAATTGTTGCATGATAAAATTATGAAGAACGCCTAAATAGTATGTAATTATTATTGACTTTCCACACGAAAAACGAAATGATATAATATATATATAATAAACCCAATGTTAGAAGTTATGTCTAGATATTAAAACATGTCTGGAAATATAGACATATTTATAATATATATCATCTCTCTCTCTCTCTCTCGTCGTCTCTCCCTCGTCTCCTCCTCTCTCTCTCTCTGTCTCCATATGCGTCTCTTCTCATCTCTCTCTCTCTCTCCCTTGCACGCTTCAGCTCGCGAATCTTTTCCTCCACCCCCCTGTCCCCTTCTCCCTCTTCTCAGTCGTCTAACCCTGTGTCTTTCTTTCTTTCCTTCCCTCATGTATACATTCGTAAGCACGTACATCGCACTTCAACGCCTTGCTTCGCCCGTGTGGCAGTGCTCGCTCCGAGTAAGGCACTACATCATCTCGGCTCCCGTACAACAGTTTCGGGCGAGAGTTGCCTGGGGTCACACACCCGATCGGACGACGACATGATATCCGCCTCGGTCGGAGCTCGATCGACGAATCGCCTCATACGCCGCCACCTACAGTCCGTTAGACCGGACGTACAGAGCAACGTGGCGGTGCGCGCGCAGGATGGGCACCACTAATGACGGATCCGTATTCCATATACAGTCGAAGGTAGGCGGATTGTTTGAGTTGTGCGTCGATAGAGGGGCGCAGCGCAGTCGACGGCAACCGCTAGACGATGATCCGTATCCATACGTCGATGGTAGACGAAGTCGTTACGCGGTCGATTGGCATGTCACGGCCAAAAGACAGGTGATCTAATATATTAGCTAGAACTTGTATTATATAGGCCTATATAATATATATATAATATAGGCCTATCTATATAGTATTATGTGGTGTGATGTGTGCTGTGTGCTGTGTCGTGTGTGTGTGGTGTTGTGTGTGTGTGTGTGTGTGTGTGTGTGTGTGTGTGTGTAGGTGTGTGTGTGTGTGTGTGTGTGTGTGTGTGTGTGGCGTGTGCGTGGTCCGTGGCGTGTGCGATGTGCGTGTGCGTGTGCGTGTGGTGTGTGTGTGTGTGTGTGTGTGTGTGTATGTGCGTGTGCGTGTGGCGCGCTGCGCGCGTCCGCGCGTAGTGTGTTGTGGTGTTGTGGTGTGTGTGTGTGTGTGTGTGTGTTGTGTGTGCGTGCGTGTGTGTGTGATAGTTATATATAGATCAGTGCTGTGTGCCCCAACATCTACGAAGATATCTTATTTTGCACGTGTAGTATTATTGTTATTACAATATGTATTACAATATTACCTTATTATTACAATATGTATATATTGTATTAATATTTAATTATTTATTTATATATATACATAGACCAATATATTATATATATTGTATATTATATATTTATATATATATATATATCAAAATATTGTCGTAAACACATTTTTATCTTATTTATTCTAATATGACGATTGCATTTATATACGTACTACACACAACCATATAGCTTTGTATATATGGATATACAATATTTTGATGCAATTTTGTCGATTCCCCTCCGATCCACATTACACGCATTAAAATATAATATTATTTATCATCACCTTAATAGCAATAGTAATGATAATAATAATAATAATAATAATAATAATAATAATAATAATAATAATAATAATAAAAATAACACTAACTATAATATTAGACAATATAAAAATATAATGACATAATGAAGTGAAACATGATAACATGTGCTGCCATCTATCGCGTCGTTGTCTAGGTGAATCTGACGAGAATGCACATCATCATGGCGGTGGCCGTACAGGCGGACAGCCTTAAGCAGAGAGGCACCAAGTACTTCACGCTAGAGTACGCCACAGACGACGCTGATAACTTCACCACGTACATGGGATTCGGCAATGAAGCCAAGGTGTGAATGTAATCCGACCCGTCTCTCTTTCTCTCTCTCTCTCTCTCTCTCTCTCTCTTTCTCTCTACCTCTCGTCTCTCTCCTCTCTCTCTCTCTCTCTCTCTCTCTCTCTCGTTTTTTCTCTCTCTCTCTCCTCTGCTCTCTCCTTCTCTTCTTTGAGCGCGCGCTTCTCTCTCTCTCTCGCTCTCTCTCTCTCTCTCTCTCTCCCTCTCTCTCTCTCTCTCTCTCACTCTCTCTATAGCGCGTCTCTCTCTCTCTTTCTCTCTAGCGCGCTTCTCTCTCTTCTTTCTCTTAGCTCTCTCTCTCTCTCTTTCTCTTTTTCCTAGCGCGCGCTCCTCTCTCTTCTCTCTCTCTCTCTCTCTCTCTCTCTCTCTCTCTCTCTCTCTCATATATATTATCTATCTATCCATATCTTCTCTCTCTGTGCATGTGTGTGTGTGTTGTGTGTGTCGTTTGTGCTGTGTGTGTGTTGTGTGTGAGGTGCCCAATGTGGTGTCCTGTCTTTGCTCTGTCTGTCGCGCTCTCTGTCTTTCTGCTCTCTCTCGTCTCTCTCACGCTGTCGTCTGTCTCTCTCTCTCGCTCACTCTACCCTCCATTCCTTTCCTCTGTCTCTCGCTTCTCTCTCTCGTTCTCTCTCTCTCACTCTCATCGGTGTGTGTGTGTGTGTGTGTGTGTGTGTGTGTGTGTGTGTGTGTGTGTGTGTGTGTGTGACTGTGTGTGTGGTACTGTGTACTGTGTCGCTCTCTGTACCCTGTCTCATTCCTCTGTGTCGCTATCTTTCTCCTCCCCTCTGCCTCTCTCTCTATTCTTTCTCTATCGGTGTTCTTGTCTCTCCCTCTCTTTCCCACTCTCTTCTCTCTCTTTCTCTCTCTCTCTCTCTCTGTGTGTGTGTTTCTGCTCTATCGGTCTCTGTCTCTTCCTCTCTTCCCCCTCTCTCTGCTTACTTCCCTTACTCTCCTCCTATCTGAGCTCCTGTCTATCTATTCTATCTATCTATCTCTACACTAACACATTGCCTGACTTCGCTATCAAGCACAAGTATTCTACATCAATATTTCTTTTACAGATACCAACTCAAACCCACCCTCCACACTAACTCACCACTCAACCCACACCTGGATCCCAGCGTACCCATCCCTCCCCACACCATCCAAGCATACCCAGCCTTTCACATACCCACCCTCCACCACACTCACTCCTCACCACACATCCAAGCATACCCACCCCTCCACATACACCAGCCGCACCTCACTCTTCAAAACACCCAATTCTCCAAACCATACCCATCCATCCCACACCCCCCCTCCACACACCCACACCCGCACTCACCCCTTCCCACACCCATTTTAGCACACACATCTCGCAGCATACCCACACACTCCGCCACCCCCCCCCCACCCACCCTCCCACACACTTACCCCGCCACCCACCCCTTCCCACACCCACCCCGCACCCACCCTCCCCAACTCATCTCCAGCACACCCATCACCACACTCACCCCTCCCCACATACGAACGCTGCGTTGCTTCCGCTGCCCTCTCTCTCTCTCTCTCTCTCTCTCTCTCTCTCTCTCTTCTCTCTCTCTCTCTCTCTCTCTCTCTCTCTGCTCTCTCTCTCTCCTCTCTCTTCTTTCTATCTCTCTCTCTCTCTGTCTCTCTCTCTCTCATCTCTCTCTCTCTCTCTTATATATATATATATATATATATATCATATATATACTATATGATATATACCGATAACGTCGTATCTTAATCGTTTTTGCAGATCATAGATGGCCAGCCACAGGCACGGCAGACGACACGGTGTTGCTGCGCTGGCTTCCCGTTGCCCATCACGGCGCAGTATGTGCGTCTGCTGCCGATACAAGCTGCCGACAACAACGGCATCGGACTGCGCATGGACCTGTATGGATACGAGTGGTCAGGTAGGGGGCGCTAGCGTATGCGTCGTTACTGACAGCGTCCGTTGTTACCGCGCTTACAGAGGCAAGAAGTGACGTAGACGACGGTTGCTTGGAGAGAGAGGAAGTGACGTAGAAGCGGTCGCTTACAGAGGGAGGAAGTGACGTAGAAGCGGTTTGGTTTCCTGGCCAGAGGGCGGCAGTGACACACTAATAATATTGAGAATAATATATATATATTGAGAATAATATATATATATAAATGACGTACAAACTATGACTGCGGTCTCTGTGTTCCACTACGTTCCACTGAAGCCCTTTCATACTTTACCTACGTATACCGCTCTCATCATCGCAGACCGTGACCGCTCCTGCGACACCCACTGGCAACTGGAGAGCTACGTAGGCTGGCAGCTAGGCGACTACGGTTACCGTGCCGAGCAGCCGACGCTTGCCGATTGCCACACGGAGTGCCTCCACCTGAAGCCCTTCCCATGCCGCTCGCTCAACTACGATGACGTCACGCAGCTGTGCACGCTGAATAACGGCACGGCGGTGACGAAGCGAGGCCAGTACGAACAGACGACAGCAGCTGACGTGAATCTGGGGAACTATTACGAGCTGACGTGTCAACGTAAGTACGGGCGTGTGGGGGGTGCGTGTGTATGTGTGTGTGGGTGTGTGGGTGTGTGTGTGTGTGTTGGGGTATGTGTGTGTGCCTGTGTGTGTGTGTGCGTGCATGTGTATGTGTGCGTGCGTGCGTGCGTGTGCGTGTGTGCGCGCGCATGTGTGTAGTGGTGTATGTGTGTGTGCGTGCATGCGTGCGTGCGTGTGCGTGTGTATGTGTGTGTGCGTACATGCGTTCGTGCGGGCGTGTGCGTGTGCGTGCGTGTATGCATGCGTGTGCGTGTGTGCGTGCGTGCGTGTATGTGCGCGCCACCCTAAACATCTTCTAATGAGCTACAACTGTTAGACCAATATATAGCATCTATGAAGAGTAACTGTCCGCTCATCTTCTGCAGCGAGATGCAAGGAGGATTTTAACGTGATAACGAGCGGCATGTGTGATTTCATTGATGACGTCAGCGTACGCAATCTTGGCTCAGGAGATGTCGCGGCCTGTAAGCAGCTCTGCTTGTCCGAAACTTTGTTTACGTGCAGGTAGGTGGCGCGACCGACGGTACAAAAAGATCGCAGTTGCTCGTGTACGTTCCTAAATGCTTATGAAGGGTTGTGAATGTTCGTGAACTTTGGTGAATACTAATACACATTCGTCAATCGTTCTGGGCGTTCATAAATGTTCATGAACGTTCGTGAATACACGTGCATGCTCGTAAATGATGCTGAATTTTCGTGAACGTTAGTGAATGCTCGTGTATGTTCGTGAATATTCGTGAATCTTCGTGTATGTTCGTAAATGTTTGTGATTTTTTGGTCGATAAACTCTTGTTTGATGATTGTAATAAATTCTCGTATGGTAGAAAATAGTTGTAAACCTTTAACTAAAAAGCTTCAGGAGTAGAGAAATCCTTGAACATCTTATGTGTTAATAATTAAAATTAGGGTTAGGGTTACGGTTAAGGTTAGGGTTAGAATTAGGGCTCGGGTTAGGATTAGGGTTAGGCTTAGGCTTAGGGTCATGATTAGGGTTAGGGCTAGAGCTAGGCATAGGCTTAGGGTTAAGATTAGGTCTAGGATTATAGTTAGGGTTAGGGTTAGGATTACGCCTAGTGTTAGAATTAGGGTTAGGGTTGTTGTTAGGGTTAGGGTTAGGATTAGAGTTAGGGTCAGGGTCAGGGTTAGGGTTGGGCTTAAGATTAGGGTTAGGGTTAGGGTTAGGGTTAGGGTTAGGGTTAGGGTTAGTGTTCGGGTTAAGGGTAGGGTTGGGGTTAGGGTAAGCGTTTGGGTTAGAGTTAGGGTTAGGCTTAGGTTTATGGTTCGGGTTAGGGGTAGGGTTAGGGTTAGAATAAAGTTTAGGGTTAGGGTTATAGTTAAGGGTAGGGTTAGAGTTAGGGTAAAGCTTAGGGTTCGGGTTATAGTTAGGTTTAGGGTTAGGATCAGGATTAAGGTTTGGGTTAGGGTTAGGGTTAGTATTAGGTTTAAAGTTAGGGTAAGGGTTGGTGTCATGGTTAGGAATAGTGGTAATGTTAGGGTTAGATATAAAGCCATGGCTGGGACGTAAACTAATATATCGTATCATAACGAAACATAATATAAGATAATGTAACGTAACGTAACATAACATAACATAACATATATAACACGATGATAACAATAATATATAATAGGAACAATATAACAGTAATATAATTAAGACAAAACATATAATGTGAGAATATATTATATATCATATTATTATTATTATTATTATTATTATTATTATTATTATTATATTATACATATATATATGTATATGTATGTACTTATATATACTATATATTATATATATATATATATATTATATATATATATATATATTTATATTTTATGATATAACGTTATATGTAACCTGTATTGTGTGATGGTATATAATATAACGTTTGTATTATTTGACATTATTAACGTTTAATTTTCACCCTTCTGGTATTAGTGTCTGATTATATATATGTTATAACTCTGATATGAACCTGTACTTTGTAATAATTTATATATATAACTACGTGTGTGTCTGAACCGTCGCCAGATGCGTTTAACTATCAAGCAGAGTGACGCCAGGCGATGTGAAGCTGTTTTCAGCAAAGACCTCATCTAAAGCGCACCTGACCGTGCACGGGACCAAGCTATCTACGACACTACGAGAAAAGACCTCAGGCTGTACCACGAATGTTATGTTCACACGGCCGTCTTCATCACATCGCACTGTTCACTGACTCGGCGTTTTTATAACAACAATATACACGCCACATACAACAACATAACAGCAACAACAGTTTCTTAGCAACAGCAATACAACAAACAGACAATCAACAACACACAATTTCACAACTATAGCCAACAACAACGTAAAGAACGTATTCCCGCCGTCAAGACGCAAGTTGCAGTGTGCAACGACAGCGCATTAGTACAACAACATACAAATATATTATCTATTATAACACGAGCAACATACAACAACAACATCAGCCAACATACATACAATCTAACTAACAACTATACTATAGACAATCATATATCAACATAGTCGCTTTCTTTTTACTTTAGTTTCTTTTTTTTTGTTTTATTTGAACTATGAAAACATTACTAAGTGAGGCAGACTAGTTATCAAATAAGTTATTTTTCGTGTAACTTCATAACAAGGTAGAACGGACAATAAACGTTAACAATCATACAACGTTATCGACATCAACATACAACAAAAAGGAACTATAAGTAATCAGCGGAAGCGGATATATCATACATAAATCACCCGTTATAATCATCATCATTAATGCATTCCATCCCAACAACAACAACAACAACAACGACTACGACGACGATCGACGACGATCTGACGTATCCGACAACAACAAGCAAACTAGAAACAATTAATTCGCAACATACTTTGGCTATGCTTAGCAGCTAGCATACAACAACATCAACATTTCATCGAACAAGAAAAAATCGCTCGTTCTGTATTATAGCATTACAAGTGCCAATCAATTGTTCAGTCTACTCTGGTGCCGTGAATGGTGTATATATGTAACAGATAGTCCTTTGTCTTTCACTTGCATGCTGTGGTTCTGGTCATAAATGGCTTTACTACACAGCTGCCAACCAGTTTTCTAAAACTGACTATGTTTACTTGCGACTAAAAGACGTGGACATCGTCTTACAAATCTTGTGTATATCAGATTATATAGCGTTATAGTTAACATTTTATTAGTACATGCAGACTTGATAAATATTAGCCAATTATTTTGCAGCAATGAAAGCCAAATATTGAAACGATTGTTGATAAACATTGATGGAGTAATACTAGGCACAAACAGAATAACAATATTGAACAAATCTTTATTGGTAATCCGGTTCTTCTACTATCCACAAGATTACGATAGAATACCACATATAAATATTATACCTCAATATAACACTAAGTCTTGATTGTGAACTTATATAGTTTATAGGATCCAACATGCCCAAATGGTAAGATTATGATAAAGTTTTTTGTACCGAATAGTATTAATCCTACGTATCTTATATTATTATATATATATTGTTTAAAATAAATTTATATGTTACAAGTATGTATTTGTAATGCCTGCTAACTATTGTATAGTAATTCCATACCTGGAAATATAACAAAATTAAAAAAAAAAACGAAAAACATCAACGACGACGCACGACAGACGACGCATGACGAACGACGATGACCGACGATGACGACGATGATCGACGACGAACGACGATGACGGACGCATTGACGGACGCACGACGACAAACGGGATGCCGCGATTGGACGACGACGGACGTACGAAAACAAGGCAAGCTCATCATTTGTAATATCAAGACACCACGCAGCGAGCAGCCAGCTAGCAGCAATATATCAACAACTAACAACAACATTACCAACAACAACAAACACACAAACAACACACAACAACACACAACAACCACACAGACATACGTTTACTGTAACAATGACGGAAAATCAATATAGACAACAATCAACAGTAACAATATGATGCTACAAAAACAACCGCACAGCAACAACACTTAATAATAACAGTACAATCAAAATTCAGCATTCAAAGAGCTAGTGCAATACAACACACAACCAACAACACGTCCTACTGACAACCACCGACATTTGTGCTACTGATGGTTAAATCATTCTCTGCACTCCCGGTCTCTCTCAACCCTCTGTCTTCTCCTCCCTCCCTCACTCTCTCCCTCTCTTTCTGCACCCTCTCTCTCTCTCACCGCTCTCTGCTCTTTCACTCTTGACACTATATACACTCTCTCTCACCTCTCTCTTCTCTCTCTCACCCTTCTCCTTCACCGCCTCTCTCTCACCTTTCTCTCCTCTCACCCTCTCACTCTCACTCTCGCCACTTCTCTCTCTCTCTTGCATCTCGCTCCGTCCCTCTTTCCTTCATTCTCCTCTTTCATAATCTACTTTCTCCGTTCTGCTCTCTCTCTGCTCTCGCTTACCCTTATCTTCTTCTCTCACACTCTTCATCTCTTCGCCTCCCTCTCTCTTTCTACTCATACTCTTCACCCTCTCTCTCACCCTTCTCTCTTCTCTCTTTCTCTACTAGATCCATGCTCTGTCGGCTGGTCAATCGTTGACAACGTCTGCATGCGAGCTTTCCAGGAAGAAGTCACCATGGAGCAGGCTTTCGCTGGCTGCGTGGCGGAAGAGGCGACCTTACTGAAGCTAGAGACTCCCACCAAGTCTTACAACGTTTACCGATGGCTGAGGGACGACCCGGACATGACGTGTACGGCTTCAGTTTGTTTTAGTGTTGGATGCCGCGCCCGCTTGAGGGACGAAGAGATCACTTGTTACTTTTTACCAGCAATCGTACTCTCCCACTGTCTCACTGTTTCACTGTTTTACTGTATCACTGCCTCACTATCTCACGGTCTCACTGTCTCACTCTCTCACTGTCTCACTCTCTCACTGTCTCACTGCCTCGTGGCCTCACTGTCTCATTGTCTCACTGTCTCACTGTCTCACTGTCTCACTGTCTCACTGTCTCACTGTTTCACTGTCTCATTGTCTCACTCTCTTACTGCCTCACTGACGCACTGTCTCAATGTCTTACTATCTCACTATCTCACTGCCTCACTGTATCACTGTATCGCTGCCTCAATGTCTCACTGTCTCACTATCTTACTGCCTCACTGACAAAAGCCACACCGATTAAAGCTTGAATTGAAGCTGTTCCTACTTCGACCCGCAGTGCTGATCTATCTGTATAATTAACCTGGTCTCTTTGCGTCTTCGTTATAGCCCACTGACAGCCTAATTATTATAGAGGTTATAATCTTATGAGGTTATGAGGTTATGAGGTTAATGTAACCTGTACTGTGTAATAATATATCATATAACTACGTGTGTGTCTGACGTCGGCAGATCGTTTAACTACAACAGAGTGACGCCAGCGTGTGAGCTGTTTCAGCAAACCTATCTAAAGCAGCACCTGACGTGCACGGACCAAGCTATCTACGACTACTACGAGAAAACCTCAGGCTGTCCAGAATGTATGTACACACGGCGGTCTTCACACACGCATGTTCACGACGGCGATAACAACAATATACACGCCACATACAACAACATACAGCAACAACAGCAGCAACAACAACAACAACAATAACGACAACAACAACAACAACCACAACAACAACTATAGCAACAATAACGTAGAAAACGTATTCCCGGTCAAAACGGACGCATGTGCACGACAGCGATAACAACAACATACAAATAAACAATAACACGTAGCAACATACAGCAACATCAGGCAACATACAACAGCAACAACAACATAACAACATAAATCAACATAGCGCAGTAACATGAAAACATACAAGAGCAACTATATCAAAAAAACAACAGCGACGACAACAACATACAACAAAAAGGAACATAAGTAACAGCAGAAACGGATATATTCAACAAAATCACCGTTATCATCATCAGCATTATCATAATCAACAACAACAACAACAACAACAACAACGACGACGACTACAACAAGCAAACAGCAATATTATGGGAACAACAACAACATCATCAACTACAACAACATCACCAACGAGAAAAATGGCTCGTTCTGTAACACTTCAAATGAATCAATTGTTCATCTACTGGTGGAATGTGAATATGTAACAGATGCCTGGTCTTCACTGCATGCTTGGTTGGTCATAAATGGTTACACACAGCTGCACCAGTTTTCTAAAACTGACATTATACTTGGACTAAAAGACGTGGACATCGTCGTCAACTTGTGTATACAGTTATATAGGTTAAACATTTATAGATGCAGACTTGAAAACATTAGCCCAAATTTTGCAGCAATGAAAGCCCATATTAAACATGTTATAAACATTGAAGAGAATATAGCACAAACAAATAACAATGTGAACAAATTTTATGGTAAACGTGCTTCTATATA
>NW_014579162.1:12776-18000 GCF_000485595.1 Priapulus caudatus
AGAGAGAGAGAGAGAGAGAGAGAGCGTATAAAAAAGAGCAGCGCTTTACCGAATCACACCACCCCTGCCTCTCCATACTATACCCCTTCCACTCCTCTTCCTCCCTTCCCTTTCTTTACTAACGACTGAGTGTGTTGGCAAAGGAACTGATGAGGAAATGGGAGCCGGCATCAATATATGACCCACCCCTCCATCTACTCCTAACTCTTTCCCTGCTCCCACCCCTCCCTCTCCTGCTAAACTTCTCCTTCTTCCCACCCCTCTCCCTCCTCCCACCCCTCTCCCTCAATTTCCTTTCTTTACTAACGACTGTGCGTGTTGGCAGGGAGCTGATGAGGCAATGGAAACCGGCAGAAATGTATGACGTCGGCTACACGACGCGTTACTACGCCGGTCTGCAACGCCACGGCAGCATCCAGCCGGCCAAGTGGAACGACACGACGTCGCTAGACTACAGCGTCCTCTGTGAGCCGCCGTGCTTGCTCTATAGTTATGAGGTCGGCTGTTACTACTGCGATTATGAGGACAGCACGTGGGGACTGAACAGCGACTGCAATTGGCCGCTGCCGTACGTCTGCAAGGCTGATTCCGTTACATGTGAGTGGATGTTTACTCGCACGCACACACGCACGCACGTACCCACACACGTGCGCGCACGCACGCACGCACGGACGTACGCGTGCAAGGCCGATGTCTTTACATGTGAGTGGATGGTTACTCGCACGCACGCACGCACTCACACACGCAGGTACGCACGCACGCACGCACGCTCGCACGCACACACACACGCTCACGCACGCTCGCGCGGACGTACGCGTGCAAGGCCGATGTCTTTACATGTGAGTGGGCTGGTTACACGCACGCACGCACGCGCACGCACGCACGCATGCACACACAAACGCATGCACACACACACGCACACACGCGCGCACGCACGCTCGCACACACACACACACGCTCGCACGTACGCTCTGGCACGTACACACCACATGCATGGAAACACACACACGCACGCACGCACGCGCGTACACGCACACGCACACACACCACATGCATGCAAACACACGCAGACGCGCACGCGCGCACACGCACACACATACACTCGCAGACGCGCACACATGAGAACACGCACGAATGCATAGTTACTGACACAGAAACCGAATATTTTACCACTCTAATTATGAAGTTCATTATAAACTCACGTCATATTATGGAAACCTGGTAGCCAACATTCTTCTTCTTCTTCTTCTTCTTCTTCTTTTCCTTATTATTATTATTGTTATTATTATTATTACTAAAAATAATAATAATATTAAACATGTTATAAACATTGAAGAGAATATAGCACAAACAAATAACAATGTGAACAAATTTTATGGTAAACGGGCTTCTATATTCCACAATTTACGATAGAAACCACATATAAATATTATACCTCAATATACACAAAGTCTTGATTTTGAACTTATATGTTATAGGATCCCAAACATGCAAATGTAAATTATGTATAGTTTTGTACCAAAGTATACCTACGTATCAAATTATATATATAAGTTTAAATATATATGTACAAGTATGTATTGTAATGCCTGTAACATGTAAGTAACATACCTGGAAATTTAAAAAAATATAAAAAATAAACAAAAACATCAACGACGGCGACGACGACGATGATGACGACGACGACGATGACGACGATGACGACAATGACGACGACGATGACGACGACGACGACGATGACGACGATGACGACGACGACGACGAAAACAAGCAAGCAGCATCAATTTGTAAACAAAGACACCACCAGCCGCAGCAGCAGCAGCAACAACAACAACAACAACAACAACAACAACAACAACAACAACAGCTACTATTACAGTAACAATGACGAAAACAAAAGACAACAACAACAGTAACAACAACTGCACAAAACAACGGCAACAGCAACAAAACTTAATAATAACATACAACAAAATTCAGCATTCAAAAGCCTATGCAACAACAACAACAACCACAACACGTCCACTGACAACACCGACCATTTGATGCTACTGATGGTAACTAATTCTCTCACTCCCCGTCTCTCTCACCCTCTGTCTCCCTCCCTCCCCCACTCTCTTCCTCTCCCTCTCTACCTCTCTGTCTCACCCTCTCTCTCTCTCTCTCACCATCTCTCTTTCACTCTGACACAAACACTCTCTCTCACCCTCTCTTCTCTCTCTCTCTCTCTCACCCTCTCTCTCTCACCCTTTCTCCCTCTCACCTCTCTCACTCTCACTCTCGCCACTCTCTCTCTTTCTCTCTCTATCTCTCTCGCTCGTCCCCTTTTTCCATTTCACCCTCTTTCATAACCGCTTTCTCCCTCCTCTCTCTCTCTCTCTCGCTTACCCTATCTCTCTCTCACACACTCTCACACTCTCTCGCCTCCCTCTCTCTCTCATACTCTCTCTCACCCTCTCTATCACCCTTTCTCTCTCTCTCTCTTTCTCTACTAGATCCATAGCCCTGTCGGCCTGGTCAATCGTTGACAACGTGATGCATGCAGCTTTCCAGGATGAGTCACCATGAGCAGGATTGCGCTGCTGACGTGCGGAAAGAGGACGCTTACTGTCAAGCTAGAGGCTCCACAAGTCTTTACAAACGTTTACCGATGTGACAGGGACGACCGGACATGTACGTGTACGGCTTCGTTTGTTTTAGGTTGGATGCGCGCCGCCTTAGGGCACGAAAGGGTCACTTGTTACTTTTTACCAGCAATCGTACCTCCCACTGCTCTCACTGTTTACAATGTTTTACTGTATCACTGCTCACCTATCTCAACCGCTCTCTCACTGTCTCACTCTCTCCAATGTCTCCAACTGTCTCACTCTCTCACTGTCTCCTGCCTCGTGGCTTCACTGTTCTCACTTGCTCTCACTGCTCTCATCTCCTTCACTGTCTCACTGTGTCTCACTGTCTCACTGTCTCACTGTTTCACTGTCTATTCTCTTCACTCTCTTATGCTCACGACTCACCGTTCTCAATTGTTCTTCTATCTCACTATCTCAAGCCTCACTGTTCACTGTATCGCTGCCTCAATGTCACTACTGTCTCACTATCTCTTACTGCCTCACTGACAACAAGCACACCGAAGTAAAGCCTGATTGAGACTTTCCTACTCGACCCGCAGTGCTTGATCTTCTGCTATAATTAACTGCGTCTCTTTGGCCTCTTCGTTATAGCTCCACTGACAGCCTAATTATTATACGAGGTTATATCTTATGAGGTATGAGGGTTTATAGGTTATGAGGCTATGAAGGTTATGAGGTTATGAGGCTATGAGTTATGAGGTTATGAGGTTCTGAGGTTATGAAGTCACGAGGTTATGATGTTATGAGCGGTTATGGGTTATGAAGTTATGAGGTTTATGAGGTTTATGGTCACTGAGCTTATGATGTTATGAGGTTATCCGAGGCTCTATGAGGTTTTGAGATTACCTGAGGTTATGAGATTATGGTGTTAATGAGGCTAATGAGGTTATGGGTTATGAGTTTATAGGTTATGAGGTTAGTGAGGTTATGAGGTCTTATGAGATTTACTCGAGGTTATGAGAGGTTGTATTCTCCTCGAAGGTTATGATGTTATTGACGTTAATCTATATAGTTATGAGGGTTATGGGTATAAGGTTATGGGTTATGAGTTGATGGATGTTATGATGGTTATGAGTTTATGAGGTTAGTGAGTTTATGAGATTATTGATGGTTATAGATACTGAGTATTATGAGGTATGATTATGAGCGTTATGACGGTTATTGAGGTTATGATGTTATGAGGTTATAAGGTTATGAGGTTATGAGGTTATGAGGTTATGAGGTTATGAGGTTATGAGGTTATGAGGTTATGAGGTTATGAGGTTATGAGGTTATGATGTTATGAGGTTATGAGGTTAATTATGAGGTTATGATGTTAGGATGTTATGAGGTTATGAGCTTATGAGCTTATGAGCTTATGAGGTTGTGAGGTTATAAATGCTATGCTCTAATCCAAGTAAAATCTGAAAAAAAGATTTATCGATTTCCCCTTGTTCCTCCCCTCCCCCGAACTTTGTTCTCTCTCCGTGAAAACTTTATGTGATGACCTTGTGGGCGTTTTAGGTTATGAGGTATGAGACTTGTGATGCACCGTTTCCTTTTGTTTTTATTTTTCATAATTATCTTTTATTCAAATTTCTGCCGCTAGATGTCGCTGACCAGCAGCAGCTGTGGGTAGCCGGGCGCTACAAGGGCAGTAAGTGGTCCTGGTACGCGAGCTACACGGAGCAAGGCGCGGCTGTGACGTTTGACCCGTGGTGGGCGGAGGGCGCGTCGAGCGGTGACTCGTCGATTGGAATGTCCGTACGTGCGAACGGACCCAGGTTACTCACGCACACAGTACCTCTCACGTCGCTTCTGCATTACGTGTGCCAGAAAGGTACGAGGTGTCGTGTGGGTGTGTGCGTGTTACTGTCACTGACCGTTGTTATAGCTGTCGTCATCTCCGTCGCCGTAGTCGGCAACACTCAACAGCATTGTCGTCGTCGTCGTCGTATCATCGTCAACCCCATTGTCATCATCATTATCATCATCATCATCATCATCAATAACAAAAACGACAGCAACGGTGACGACGAAGAAGAAAAAGAAGAAGAAGAAGAAGAAGAAGAAGAAGAACAACAACAACAACAAAAATAAGAAGTTACATTTAGTTGTAATTTAACGACATGTAAATCTGATAATGTATTAGTTGTTATATAGTTACATGTAAATCTAATAACGTAATGCAGTGACGTGTAAATATTTTAATTTGCCTATGCGTAATTATTAATCTATGTGTTTAGAGTACAACGGCTGCGAGTTTGGCTGGGTGAAGAATGGCGGTCACTGCTACGCAGTCTCTACTGACAAATTTGCTCAGTTTCCCTATATCATCCTGCCTTTCACGATGGTGTACGAGGCAGGATGTTTCCCCTACAAGGCTCACCCCGCAAGCATCCACTCAGCTGAGGAGGACGACTTTATCAAGTACGAGAAGGGCGTGAGAGAGAAAGGGGGAGAGAGAGGGGGAGAGAGAGAGAGAGAGAGGGGGAGAGAGAGGGAGAGGGTGAGAGAGGAGGAGAATGAGGGAGAGAGAGGGAGAGAGAGGGTGAGCGAGGGGGAGAGGGGGAGAGAGAGGGAGAGGGTGAGAGAGGAGGAGAATGAGGGAGAGA
>NW_014579162.1:18865-24370 GCF_000485595.1 Priapulus caudatus
CAACAACTATATATATAGTATATATATATATATATATAGATATATAGATATATAGCTATAGGTATGTATAGCTACGTGACGTAGATCATAGACTATGTAAAATATAAATCGCATGCATAACGCGTAACGGTCACATACCCGCCTTAATCAATTTTTAACAGTAATAATAATAATTATTCAATATTACCGCAATATACATGCCGCAAATTACATCCGACAGCAATATAACATATTATATATATATGTATATATATCCGTCATATATATGTATATATATATTATTATATATATATATAATAATTAGTGCTCAATACGGTACGTCACTGACAGCGTTGCCCGCAGTAAAACAACCCGTAATTGTGACTGTAATTGTAAGCTGTAAACAGCTTCTATTCTTACGTGTCTACTCTATATACTGTTACAGTATCCTGCATACAGTAACTCTAGTGTGTTGTACCGGTACTGTGTGCGTACTTTTATTAATGCACTATCTTACTTTTATTACGTACTCTATTTTATTTTATACGTACTTTTATTAATACTCGAGCGCGAAATTGTTAAAATTCTAAATTAAATTTTTCGAAATCTTGAGCCAGGCCATTTGACAACCTGGTAAGTGAGGTACAGCTACCGGAACCTGTCTATCGTGCAGTTCATTAGCTGGGGTAGTGTGTTAGGTCTTGCACACCAACCTACCTAATAAACGACGACAGATGTTGATATATGACAAACTTAATTTCCCGCAGAAATGGCAAGGTTAATGTTAGAGTAAATTAGTGACCGTAGGCTAATCATAGGGGGGCGGGCAATATTTCATGACTCAACTGTGTAATGATGAGGGACGGGCACAGCTCCTGATCGACGTACATAGTGTGTTAGGGGTGGGTCAGAGACAAGGCTTTCACGGATAAGTGACCAACAAAATCACGTTAGGGTTATTTACAATTATTAACTAGCAGAACTGGCAGCTGCCCCCTTGCCCCCCCACAGGCTACGGCCCTGGTGACGGTAAAAAGAAATTGAGTTTATAACACAATAACTTCGCACCTATGCACAAATTTCAGATTGTTTACTGCCATCATGCCGCCAGATGTGATTTTAGGGGACGCGATCTAAGCTATTGGCCACAAGAAACGATCTGAAGATCTCTCTTTACTTTGTGCGTTGGTGTGAGGTTATTGCGTAAATATCGCACGTTAAAACATTTTTGACGCAATTGTTTTACTCTACATTGCAAGCCCTTCCATTTCTGCAGGAAGTGTAGCTGGAGTGTCCAGGTGGCATAGTTTATAAGGTAGACTGTCAAGGGCTGATCTAGGGGGGGGGGACGGTCCGGGGAGCCCTACAAAATTAAAAGATATTTTTCTGCTAACAATTTGGAATTCCATCTTGCATTCTAGACATCAAAATTACTGCTCAGATGCTCTCAGAATGCACCAATTTTTAAAAATATCCCAAACCCCTCATAAGTGGCGACGTGCCTTCGGCAGCTTATTAAAACACCAGAAAAATTAAGCAGAAAAAAGTGCCCTTTATTTCTTCCTGGACACCCCCTTTTCAAAAATTCTGGATCCGCCCCTGACTGTGTGCAGGGATGGAAACACACTACCCCGGGTACCTATAATACAGATATAGCGCATATACATATATATATATACGTGTTTTGAGGGAGAAAACTTCGCAGGATTGATTCAAGTCGAATCTCACGCCAACAGGAGCCTGATCCACTGTCTGCGCACCCGGCAGATAGATGCGATATGATATGACTACTAGGCACTTAGGATATGACTACTAGGCACTTAAAAAAAAAACCTAACCCTAACCCTAACCCTAACCCTAAAAAAAAAAAATTAAATTAAATTAAAGTGCCTAGTAGTCATATCATATCGCATCTTTCTGCCAACACCACTGTCTGCTGCGTAGCACCGGTACAGCACGTCAAATTAAAAGCGCATGGCGCCATCTTTTGGGCGATATTTGTTATATAATAGCATACTAAACGAACAGTTGCGCAAAATCAGCGTAATATACACGTAGAGGCATGGTGGCATTATTATTATCATTGTTGTTGTTGTTGTTCTTGTTGTTCTTGTTGTTAATAATATTATTATTACACACCTACTATACCATCACAGACACGTCCTTGGCGTAACAAACATAAACTCCTCACTTGTCTGTCTCTAAGCCCAGCCGCCCTTCCTCCCGTAACTCACATTGCGTCACACTATGACGCACCGAGATGCTGACGATGATCCAGGTCTCTGTCTCCACGAATACCTGCATCGTCACGTCATCACACATACCCACACGTCGCCTCCCCGGGAGCGCACCCCCAGCGCCCTCTAGCGCGCGATCACGGTAGCCACGATGACGATAACAGCGGCGGCGAACGACGTCGGTCGGCAGGCGGCGCTGTCGTCGTTGCAGAAGTGATGTCGGCAGCATGAGGTGCAGCGACGTGTCGTGATGCCGAATCCGTTCATGCTACAGCCGGATTTACACGTGTCCGTGCAGCCACGCTCGATCTTCAGGATGACGCCGTTCACCGTCTGCCGATGTACCTGCAAACGACGACGATGACGATGACGACGACGACGACGATGACGATGACGAAGATGACGACGACGACGAAGACGGTGACCATGCCGATGACGACGACGACGACAACGACGATGACGACGACGACGACGACAATGACGACGACGACGATGACGACGACGACGAAGATGACGACGACGACGACAATGACGACGACGACGACGACGGTAAAGACGGTAAATACGAGATTTGTTATGTTTAATAGAGAATAAATAACGTCGACAATCAATACGATCGTAAACTATCGTATTTCGAATGTATTATTGAACATTTTCATGTTTCAAATCAAATATGTGGCGGCGTTATGACGTGTTGAATTGCTTTTTCATACACAATAACAACATAGTCTGAGTAAATATAGTTAAGCTGGCGTAATAAGTAGCCTATCCGCTATTAGGTGAGACTGTATTTGTTAATTCTGATATATAGTTATTTAAGCTGCGATATAACCTTCTATACGTAGCTATAACCTTGATCATATCGCTAACAGTTAAACTTACGTAATACCTAAGCCAATCCGCTGATACGTTAGACTATATTCTATTGGATGTTTCTAGATTTTTGATGTGTTTGACAGATGAATACTTTAAATATCCATTACATTGGGAAACATGTGCGCATGCGTCACATACACTATAACAGTTACTCCATAGAAACCGCAGCCCAAATAACTATTTAGTTTCCCCCCCTTTGTTATATAGTTGCTATATTAATTATTAGGGGTGCAATTTCTATAACTGTAACCTTCTCTATTCTATGATATATAGAATATATGTTCTATAATGTATAGAATCGATATTCTATATTCCCTATTAGCGCTAACAGTTAAACGTAACATTGATCCTGAGAACAAAACATGGCGGACAACTGTTTCACGTTTTTGCAACAGTGTTGCCCTCACTGTTCTCAAACTACAGCCCAACGTCTGCCTCGTCAAGTTTCGATGGTGGGTTATTATATGACTACCATAGTTGTTATGGTGTTACGGGGAATGAGGGTTCGATTTCGGAGTGGGAGCATGGGTATGGCCGATAAAATAAAGCGAGCAAGTGCTTCCTCCGGCGCCGGCAGAAAAAAACAGTCGCCGGTTAAAGATTCGAATCGAAATGAATAGAAAACGGCGCGTGTTAACGATTATGTGGAAGAAAATCGACACAAGGACCACAAAGGCGTCTAATAAGGCGAGGCGCCGTGTAAAGGAGGAAAAAAAAACACTGTGTGTGTGTGGTGATGTGATGTGCTGTGTGGTGTGTGTTGTGTGTGTGTGTGTTGTGGTGTGTAGTGTGGTGTGTGGTGTGTGTGTGTGTGTGTGGGTTGTTTGTGTGTGTGGTGTGTGTGGTGTTAAGTGTAAATGTGGTGTGTGTATGTGGTGTGTGTGTGTGTGTATGTGTATGATGTGTTGGTGCTGTGTGTGTGGTGTGTGTGTGTGTGTGTGTGTGTGTTGTATGTGTTTGCGGCGTGTGCGCCGTGTGTGTTTGTTGTGTCTGTGGTCCGTATACATGTATGGTATTGTGTGTGCACGCGGGCAACCTGATGCCGCGTGCCCATCCTAGCAATGTTTCGCGGCACACACAGCATAAACTCACGGCACGCCGGGCGCACACACCAAGGCTGCGATACAACCCCAAACCGGCACACACCCACACGGGGGCCAACCCGAAACGCAAGCGACACACACGACACACAATCACTTAACCGGCAGTAGGTGTAAGATGGACTGGCACGTGACCTTGTGTTTGGTGAAGGGTCAGGTTGGCTCCCATCCAGAAACAACACTGAGGGCCGGGTGTGTAAGCGCGCTTACGGGGAACATTCGCCCATGACACTCGTTAACAGCGGCAGTCTGGTCCGGTGAACGCCGGGAATCTAACGCCAATGGGAACAAAGAGGAGCATTCGGGTAAAACGACAATATTGGCTAGAATTGGTGATTTTATACTCGCCATTTTCGTAAAAAACGGAATGTTTTTACATGCGTATCGGTCCGCAAAATCTCTGGCTTTGCTCTCTCCTAACATCTCTCCTCCTTCTTTCTCGGCCCGCGCGCCGCTCCCCGCCTCCCACTCCGGTCTATCGACCTCTCTTACCATAAGATCACCGGCTCTTCTTCTTTTCTTAAGCCCATTCTCATCGTCTCTCTCCTTCTCTCTCTTCCCTCCTCGCTCTCCTCTCTCTTCTCTCTTTCTCCTCCTCCCCGCTCCATTTCTCGCTCTCTCTTTTCTCCGTCCTCGCGGCTCTATCTCTCACTCTCTCTCTCTCTCCTCTCTCTCTCTCTCTCATTTTTAAATGCCTCTGTGCTCTCTACCCCTCCCCTACGCTCTCTGTATTACATTAAATCTCGTATTCCCCGCCATTAATTTGGAAAAGATTGTATTAAGGTATAAAAGATTCTAAAATGCTTAAATAATGGGCAAAAATGAAAATAATCGGGAATGCAATTCCAAAGCCCGCAACAAGCCAATTATAAAACCGCCACAACATGACCAAACGGTCGATAAATAAAACATGTGCGGCGCCATTTATAGGACAGAGGGACACGTTATATAGAGGTGGATTCAACTCGTATTAACAAAGGGTCACTCTAGGGAAGCCACTTGCTGAGTGTCGCTTATAGACAGGTGTTTGGGGGGGCTTGGCGGCGGGCGGGGGGTTTTTTTTTTTTTTTCAAAGGCAATGTATAAATGACAAACTTAGAGGCAAGAAGCGGCCAAACGTGATTTTAAAAAAAAAAATTATAAAAAGTGTCCCGGTTTCTAATGGCGCGGTGAAGGCTAAGAAGGGTTTTCTCCTGTTAACGGGCCACTCGCAACGCCACGGTCACGGCTTATGTTAGGTGAAAACTCAAACCAACTAAAATTCCGCGAGCCATAATAAAAAAAAAAATTCAAACAATAGTTTTGGGACGTAG
>NW_014579162.1:24395-29784 GCF_000485595.1 Priapulus caudatus
CCCGCACACACACACACGCGCGCGCACACACACACACACACGCACGCACACGCACACACACACGCGCTCGCACACACAAACACGCGCACGCACACACACACACACGCACGCACACACACACACACACGCGCTCGCACACACAAACACGCGCACGCACACACACGCACACACACGCACACGCACACACACACGCGCTCGCACACACAAACACGCGCACGCACACACACGCACACACACGCACACGCACACAAACACACACATACACACATAGATGCTGTAGGTGCGACACTAGAAGAGAGCAGAGATTTCGAAAGGCATGCTGTAATATTTTCCTATACATATATAAATATATATATACATATACGTACATACATATTGGCTGCGGATCGATAAACTTGAACTGTTGCTAACTTCACAATAAATCGAGTGTTACTTAGTGGGTGGACTTTAATTTAGCCTGCGTCCGTACGCCTGTAACATTATTGCCGTCAGCAATAACTGCTGCACGCCACGACGCCGATAGCAATATACAGCGCACTGACACAGGAGTGACATAGAGTGGGTGAGACAGGAGTGACATAGAGTGGGTGACACAAGAATGACATAGAGTGGGTGACACAGGGGTGACATAGGGGTGACACAGAGATGACACAGGGCGGAGGACAGTGGTGACAGTGGTGACAGAGGGATGACACAGAGTGAAGGACAGTGGTGATACAGGAGTAACACAGGGGTGACACAAAGTGACACAGAGTGACACAGGGGTGACACAGGGGTGACACAGGACGGGGGACAGTGGTGATACAAGAGTAACGCAGTGGTGACACAGGGGAAAACAGCGCACCGACACAGTGGTGACACAAAGCGGAAGACAGGGATGACACTTTGGTGACGCAAGAGTGACACAGGAGTTACACTATGGTGACACAGTGGTGTGGGACAGGGATGACACTATGGTGACGTAGGAGTGACACAGGCGTGACACTTTGGTGACACAGGGATAGGGACAGTGATGACACAGTGGTGACACATAGGTGATACAGTGGTGACACAGTGGTGAAAGAGGGGTGACACAATGGTGACATACTGGTGACACAGTGCTGACACATTAATGACGCAGGGGTACGACACGACCTATCTACAGATGTTTAAACAATTCTTCGGACACTATGTGCCATAACGATGATAAACTGCAATAAATGGACAGATATATAATTAAGCAAATAAACAAACAAACACACGTTAAAAATATATAAATCAATCAATAAATGAGTTGATAAATAAATAAATAAATAAATAAATTAATAAATAGAAGTTTCACCGTACCGTACACTCACCTACTCTTACAGAATAAGGCAGCAGCAGTAGCAGCAGCAGCCAATGAGGAGCCGTTAGCTTCATCCCGGCATGCAACACTGCTAGGCCAGGACGAGTCACGAGGCTAGGTTTCCGGCCGCCATCTTGTCTAAAAACAAGTGTCAATATAAAGACATTATACAGTATTACGAGAAATAAATACGGAGCTTGTTATAAATGAATAAATGGATTAAACTCCATGTACCAAGCTCCTGTTATATTGCACGTATATCCCACTAACATTGCAACCACACACGCACGCACACACAACACACACACACACGCACACACAACACACACACACACACGCACACATAACACACACACATGCCCCCCCCCACACACACGCAGGAACGCACGCACGCGCGCGCACACACACACACACACACACGCGCGCGCGCTGCTCCCGCGTGTCATTACACCAGCCGTGCTGCCAGGTATAAGTGCCCAGGTGTGTAATTAACAACGAGAGCGTGAGTCGCCTGGGGAGGTAGCAACCTATACAGCTCTCGTCAAACAGCAGCGAACCTCAGCGCGATGCCTGCCTGCCACCGCTCCTCACCTCTCTCAGTGTTTGCTCTTGTTTGCCACCAGTCAGCTAATAACAACCCGCTAATACAACCATCTGTGTTGCTGCTGCTGCTAGGTTTGCTAGACAACGCCGGGCAACAACGCAGAAGAGCTGGCGGTGAGAAGCCGACAATCTAAAGGTCAAGATACAGCGACCGACCGGCTCGTAATGTTTGACGACAGTTGCGTGACATTTATACATCGCAGCCTGTTCTGCTAGCTTCTATGACAAATACGACATACGCATATACGCTCTCCCATGACACTATTTGTCATAGGAAGTTTCTTCCTATGACAAATATTGTTGTATGTGTTGTGCGCATCATAGGAGTTTATGAGCGCTATTAGCCGCGTTTACACGTAGCGTTCGTCCCGGGTTGAAAACGATCTGTGACTGACCCAGATCGAAAACGACACGGAGCGTTCACACGACGCTATGCGAGCTGCCTGCTATACGAGCTGCGAGCTGCGAGCTGAGAAAAAAATACAATGCGTCCAAGCGAACAATCAAGCGAACAATGCGAATTAAACAATCAAACTCTGGCTCTCGACACTGGCGACGTCTACCGCCGTACTCATTCTAAAGCTATTACCGCGTTCACACGGTAATGGTTTGGCTCGAGCTAAATGGGCTAAATTTGGCTCGGGCCGGTTTGAGTCGGAGCGTTCACACGTACGCAAGTGAATACTGTCTGTCAAATTCAAATTCAAATAAATTTTATTGTACAAATATATCACAGATACTTTAGCAGTATGTCGCGAGATAGCGTTGTGTACGATTCAGTGTTTACTTTCGTTCCGAGTTCAATTATTAATCTTGAAAACCTGATCAAATTTTTCGAATTTTTATACTGTTTTGGACTTTATTTCGTAGAAGTACACGTTCGACACTCACGGCATCTACCACTCTACCGATTTAGCCGGAGCTAAAATTTGGCTCGGGCCTGCTCAGACGTTTTAGATGGAACAAAATTGGATTGTGCTAACTCGGCACGGCCCCGAAAAACCGTCCGCGTGAACGTTCGGCTCGAGCCAAATTTCGCGCGGGCCTAATTAGGCTCGGGCTAAAAACGTCCGTGTAAATAAGGCTCATGTCTCCACACACGCGGCATGACACGACAAAGCAAAATGCAGCGCCGTTGTGCTGAAAAAAACACACATTGTGATTTAGCGCATTGTGTCTGAGCGCATTGTGTTCACTCTGGTTCAGTGATCAGAAATTATGAACTCATTTGACTTTTGCCGGCTGCCGTGTACGGAGAAAGACAGTTGAACCAATCAACGCGATTGTTTTTTATCACATGTTCTGCTCACGCCACCATCAGCCAATGGAAAACAAGCACATGCATAATTTCTGATCACTGAACCAGAGTGAACACAATGCGCTCAGATACAATGCGCGAAATCACAATGTATTTTTTTTTAGCACAACGGCGCTGCGTTTTGCTGTGTCGTGTAGTGCCGCGTGTGTGGAGGGTTTATTCCCATTTCGCCATTTTCCCACTTTGCCATTAAAAATTCCCACTTCGCCATTTGCCATTTCGCCATTTTCCCATTTCGCCAGTTTCCCACTTCGCCAGTTTCCCTTTTCGCCAGTTTCCCGTTTCGCCAGTTTCCCATTCCGCCATTTCGTCTTATCTCCCCGACCATCCCCTTGTTCGAGGTGGGTTAAAAGTAGGCCTCTGTAATGAATAAATTATAACGAATCTTTAGATATGGAGTTAACTATTTATTTGAAGAACAAAAAAGCGAAATCGTACATATCAAAACATATGAATCATGTATACAGGCACCCTAGCCCTAACCCTAACCCTAACCCTAGAAATGACTCTTTTTTAAGAATGGAAGGATCAATTTCGTGCAGGGGGTGGAAGCAACATAAAATATTGGCGAAATGGGAAAATGGCGAAATGGGAAAATGGCGAAGTGGGAAAATGGCGAAATGGGAAACTGGCGAAATGGGAAATGGGAAATGACGAAGTGGGAAAATGGCGAAATGGGAAGACACCGTGTGGAGACACGGCTTAACCCGGGTCGTGTGCCGGTGCGCGTTCACACAGTGAAAATGAACAAGCGCTCGGGTCGCTTTTGGGCCGGGGTCGTTTTCGTACCGAGAAAAAGTCCGTGTGAACGCTTGGCTAAGAACGCCTTTGACACGGGTCGTTTCGCTCCGTGTGAACGCGGCTATTATTAACGCAAGCAGTAAATTTCAGCTGTAAAGCGGAACGAAGTTGACTCGCCAATATTTAACATAGGAAGAATCTACCTATGACAAATAGTGTCATAGGAAAGCGTATTTGCGTATCTCGTATTTGTCACAAATGCAAGCAGAACATGTTGGTTTCCTAGAAGCTATTTGCACACGCACCCGATAACGTCCGGCGACAACCGCAACAATTCAAAATTATTTAGAACCGTTTCTAATGAAATTGTCGGTTGACACTTCATAAACAGCCAATCACAGACGTTCTAATCGGTGCGTGATAAAAATAATTTTATCATAAAAATTAGTCTGCCCTGCTTTCGGCTTTTTATACGATCTACAGCATATATAGCGCACACTAACACTCTAACCCTAACACCATAACCCTTACCCTAACACTAACACCCTAACCCTACCCCTAACACCCCCACGCTAACCCTAACACCATAATCCTTACCCTAACACCCTAACGCTAACGCTAACACTAACACCCTAACCCTAACACCCTAACGCTAACCCTACCCATAACCCTAACCCTAACACTAACACCCTAACCCTTACCCTAACACCTTCAACATACCCCTAACACTAGCACCCTAACCCTTACCCTAACACCTGCAACATAGCCCTAACATCTAACGCCTAACACTAGCACGCTAACATTAACCCTAACACCCTTATCCTAACACTAGTACACAAAGATGAACCCTAACACCCACCCCGTAACATGGACACGCTAACCTTACCCCCAAACACCCTACTCCTAACACTAGCACACCAGCCCTAACCCTAATACTTTCAAAATAACCGCAAAACCGAAATCCTAACGCTAGCACGCTAACCCTAACCCGAACACCCTAAGAATAAGGAATACCAAAACCATAACCCTAATGCTACGTTTACACTATCGATTTTTGTCAGCAAATCGTACCGATTTCAAGTGCATTCCAACGCAATCGGCTGAAATTCGATTGTGTTGGAGTCAGAGTCGGAGTCAAGTCGCCGAGTTGGAGAAATAGAAGCGTCTCAAACTCGGCCCGACTCCGACTCCAACACAATCGAATTTCAGCCGATTGTGTTAAAATGCATTTGAAATCGGTACGATTTGCTGACAAAAATCGATAGTGTAAACGCAGCTTAGAACTAATACCAATTCTGAGCGTTGCACTAACCCCAAATGCTTAGACATTGCATTGACTACATATATAGTCATATATATATATATAAGCCTTAACCCTAACCATAGTTCTAAAGCTTTGA
>NW_014579162.1:33292-34793 GCF_000485595.1 Priapulus caudatus
GTAGTATAGGATGCACACAACAGTAAGCCTCCGCAAATTGTTCGCCGTTGCACTATTTCGTCTCTAGAAAAAACATTTTTTTGATTTTTTTTTCGCCGAAATTCGGCACTACAGTGCAAAAATTTGCATTATGAACGCAAGTTAGATGCCTCCTGGACGTCTAGAAAGCATTAGAAGTAAAATTGGTATTTGTGTGTATTCGTGACATTCCGTCAGGTGGCGTAGCCACAGCGACCGGTTGGTCATTTTTGTGTTTGAAATGTGTTCAGACAACTTTGCAGAAATTCGCATCATAGAGCTGCCAAAAGTTTCGAGCAGAGCATAGAGCATGAATCTGTTGTTGTTTAACATAAATAAAGTGTATGTTGTGTAAGCGAACTAACAGTGTGAGTATTTTTAATTAATTTCTGTTTGATGCTTATTCAGTCTGGCTGCTTATGGACGCCCTCTACTGTTGTTCACCACCTATATATTGGTCGGCAGCACTGATCTCTACTATACTAACTTACTAAATAGAGAGATAGTATAGTAGAGATCAGTGGTCGGCAGCAGTATGCTTTAGATAAGCAGCACACGCGCGCCATCTATGAGGCGATGACGCAGGTAATGCTTGCTAAGTACTGACACTATAAGCAAAGATGTTAAAACCAATTATGTTTAACCAATTGGTTTTAACATCTTTGCTATAAGTACGTGATAGCGTGACTGCATTGTGTGCGTGATAGTCATTACAGAGACGCATGAGCACCGCTTAACGCAGAGCTCCCATTAATCCTGCTCCTACCATTCCAACACCGGGGGCGTGTGAGTGCGTGCGTGCGTGTGTGTGTGTGTGCGTGTGCGCGCACGTGTGGGTATGTGTGTGTTTGTCTGTCGGAGTCCGTGCGTATGTGTGTGTATGCGTGCATGTGTGTTTGTGCGTACGCGCGTGTAAGCGTGTGTTATATATATCTCTACTCTCCATTCCTCCGTTATGATCCCGCTCCCTCCTCGCTTGCCTAGTGTCATGCTATGCCCTTCCTCCTTCTTCCCCTCCTGTTCAAATATCCTCTTTGCCCCTCCCTCCCCTCTCCCTACATCATAGCTCTTCTCTCTGCCCCTCCCTCCCTCTCTCCCTACATCATAGCTCTTCTCTCTGCCCCTTCCTTGCTCTCTCCCTACATCCTAGCTTTTCTCTCTGCCCCTCCCTCCCCTCTTCCTACATCCTAGCTCTTCTCTTTCCCCCCTTCCCTCGCTCTCACCATACATCCTAGTTTTTCTCTTCACCCCTCCTTCCCTCTCACCCTACATCCAACCTTTCATCTCTACCCCTCCCTCGCTCTCTTCCTACATCCTAGCTTTTCTCTCTGCCCGTCCTTGCTCCCTCTCTAAATCATATTTACAACCAATGTCGTCACCTGACGGCCATATACTGCTAGCTGCTCGCACGATGCGCTGTAGAGTGAGAGCTTTATTCATAAGCAATGTCTCAGTCATGAGCAGCAGCAGCAGCAGCAGCAGC
>NW_014579162.1:35797-38985 GCF_000485595.1 Priapulus caudatus
ATAAACTTTGGCCGAAAACATGCGTTTATTTGTCAAACTGTGTGAAACCGTGTCGTATTCAAAGAACTTTTTTGAAGAACACATACGATTTTCGGGTAAATTGGTGGTGTCATATGATTAAGGGAGAATCATAGACGAAAACAAGGTAAAGTTTGAATATATTTATTCACATATTGATAGAATATTTACAAGTTGAAAACTATGCAAAACGCTGTTAAAACCGTGTCGTACTCTTCTCTATTATGCACTCTTGATATTATATGTGCAATATTTGAGGGAATTGTGATTTTTATGATACAAGCATGAGCTTTGGCACACGGTTAGACCATGCCATGGGAGAGATTTTTGGCTATAGGGCCATCGCATATTTTTCCCATGGCAACAATGGCGGCCATTTTCCAAGATGGCCGCCATTCAAATCCATTATCATTTAATATTCCAGCTAATATTCAACATAGAAACATGACTTTTGTGTCTAAACCAACATTATCGGGGTCAATGAACCCAGTGCAATCAAAATCATTATCGGTCGGAGGCCGCCATCTTTAATTTTAAAATGGCCGCCATTTAAATCCATTATCATTTAATATTCCAGCTAATATTCAACATAGAAACATGATTTTTGTCTAAACCAACATTATCGGGGTCAAGGAACCCAGTGAAATCAAAATCATTATTGGTCGGTAGCCACCATCTGGAATTTCAAAATGGCCGCCATTCAAATCCATTATGATTTAATATTTCAGCTAATATTCAAAATAGAAACATGGTCTTTGTGTCTAAACAAACATTATCGGGGTCAAGGAACAGATTGCAATCACTGATTATCGGTCGGTGGCCTCTATATTAAATTTCAAAATGGCCGCCATTCAAATCCATTATCATTTAATATTTCAGCTAATATTCAACATAGAAACATGGTCCTTGTGTCTAAACCAACATTATCGAGGTCAATGAACACATTGCAAATCAAAATCATTATCGGTTGGTGGCCGCCATCTTAAATTTCAAAATGGCGGCCATTCAAATCCGTTATCCTTTAATATTTCAGCTAATATTCAACATAGAAACATGATCTTTGGGTCTAAACCAACATTATCGAGGTCAATGAACACAGTGCAAATCAAAATCATTATCGGTCGGTGGCCGCCATTTTGAATTTCAAAATGGACAACATTCAAATCCGTTATCTAATTCAGTTTATTTTATTGCAATTCAATCACTTTATTAACACCTGACAATTACATTTTAAACTTTAAAGGTATCATATTGGTTCAACAAATTAATTAACAAAGCTAATAAAGATGATAAAAAAAGAAAAAAGAAAAAGCTAATAGAGTTGTGAAAGATCACAAGAGCTTGCGACCACACATAACCTGCTTAAAATACATGTTGGATGATTACATAATGGATCAAAGTGCTCAGCTTTGGTTGGTGGGATGTTTTCAATGGTCTGAGACCCTTGACTGAACAGGTGCTTTCTTGCCTCATCCACCTTGCTCATGACACCGGTCCTGCTATACATGTTGACAACGAACCTTTCTATCAAATTTAGAGTTTGCGAGTCAACTTCATGTGGTTGTGATGGGAAAACAAGAAATGCATATGTTACTTGAGGATATGCTAACCAAGTTGGACATGCCTTCTTCCCATGGCCAAGGAAGCTGGATTCAGTGTCACACCCACGCAGAGCATGGAAAAACATTAGTGCTTTCGCTTTCACACCTAGGCTGTTGCCAATTGCATAGATTGGAATGTGGCGAAAGTTTGAATCACCACAAAAGCTGACCCACAGCTCATCAATATCCAGTGCATATCCAGTGGTAAAGCAGGCAGTGGAGATTCTGAATCTTGGTCAGGTACCCATCATCACTGTGGATAAACCTCTGTATACAGTGGCAAAATAATTCCAGTGGAGCTGGCCAGCGACTCACGGCTAAGATCACTTTATTGCGATGTTTGGTGGGCTTCACATCGAGATCGCGGTACTCAAAATACTTGGCAACTTCTTGGAGGAGAGCGGCTGGAATGGAGCACTTGTACAAATTGGAGTTGCTACTCCTGGGACAGCAGATTCCTTTATGAAAGCCTCCCATGTGACACGCACCCGACGCGCTCATAAAGTCACAACCAGCAGCCCATTTATCTACAAAATGCCTACCCTGAGTACAGCAATGACCTGGACGAGGAAAACGATCTGATGTCCCTGGATGATTGGTGCACAGAAAGAGCTGTGTCATGTCTCCAGTTCCACTTCTGGTCCATCATCCTGCAGCTGGGTATAGAGGTGATGATCTACGTGCGATCAATAAGGGAGGCCGACTTCATACTCTATATGGATCCCTTGAGGTTCGTGCCTTGGTTCTTCGCATTGGGACACACCCACTATACCAGATGGATACCAGTCCACTTGATTTACATGATTATGCTAAAAGATACTCATCCTGATGTCCACCGCCAGTTTCTAAAAGGAAACCTTGCTGTGAAAAAGACGACACGCAGCTTCTCTGCTATTGCCATTGACCAGGCCCACGAGCAGAACAATGGCTCTGTGAAAGGTGACGGTGGTGCTGTGGGCCTGACGGAAAACCCTGCAGCTCTGCGACGTTGGATGGTGTGTGGTTCCGAAATGGCACGTGTGATGGGAGAGTTTGGGGCCTCTACTGAGAAGAGAAAGAAGACTAACTATCACCCGACACCACGAGCAAACCAAACATGCACAGATGGCATTTGCAAATAATATATTTGCAATGTAGATCTTCTCGTACTGGATACCAGAGACATTGCAGATGCAGCAGTCATCGACACTGCGAACCAGATTGAGAAAAGTGGACAGAACCAAACACCTTTATCAGCGAGCGCATGGTCAACCAGACAAAGCCCATCAAAGATCCTATCAAGAGGAACAACCTCCCTCTATTCAGCCGGCCTCCAGTCCGAGAGAAGTCCAGGTCCCAACAACGGCTCTCATCCCTGTTCTCTAGGCTGTACATTGCATCGCAGATACGTGATGGAAATCTGGAGGAGTTATTTGAGCATGAAAACCAGGCGTGTCCACCAGCATTGTCTCATATGGGCAAGCTCAGAACTGGTACCAAATCAGACTTGGTGGGCTGTTTGGAGGACCTGGTTTCTTTACAAGAGAATGCATCCAACCCCACAGTACCGTCATCATCCTTGATGGGGCT
>NW_014579162.1:39975-41373 GCF_000485595.1 Priapulus caudatus
GGCCTTTGACCAATAATGATTTTGATTGCACTGGGTTCATTGACCCCGATAATGTTAGTTTAGGCACCAAGATCATGTTTCTATGCTGAATATTAGCTGAATATGAAGGATAATGGATTTGAATGGCGGCCATGCAATGGCCCTATAGCCAGAAATCTTCCTTAGGGCATGCGCTAACCGTGTGCCAAAGCTCGTGCTTGTATTATAAAAATCACAATTCATTCAGATATCTGCCGGGCTATAGAACTTTACTGGCTCGAACCGAAAAAATAGACACACAAAAAAACTAAAAGAAAAAAAACTATTTCAATTTGTCAAAATTTGCTTACTGTCATAAATGTCATGTGCATAGTTCAGTGTATAAATGTTCTAAGAATGGTCAAAGTCAACTGAAGAAGATTGACAAGGCATCCAATAATATTTCAGAAGGAACCATAGTTATATTCTTGAAACCAAATATATATTTGAATACGGTATTTTTTAATTTCTTATATTTTCCAGGTGTTCCCTCAACTGAGATGGTTGGTGGGCAGAAGGTCCCTACAAAAGTGCCGTCGAGCTGGTCAATGGTGGAACTTTGACAGAAGATAAGAAGCATGTTTCCACGGTTGCAGCGGTTTAACCTAAAACGGGCCACAAAGGAGAGAAAATTAATACCAATCTCTTCAAATACAGTTGCTGATCTAAAAAAAGAGTCCCCGAGAGGTGGACTGTATCTTATTCCCGATGGGCCGTTAAAACCACTGGTAAGCTGCAATACGTGTTGAAAATAAATAACAACTGCTTTTATGCCTCCGCCACAAACTGGATGCCTTATGTTTTCAATTTGTCCGTCCGTAAGTTTTTGTCTCGTTTGCGAAGCAGATGCGAGACTTAGGCGTCGCTAATGCTACTTTTCTTTCCTCCAGTGAAAGATATTTTCTGTGTTTACTTTGTCTTCTTTCCTAGGTATGTTCCAAGTGTAGAAAAACTGTTCAGGCTCCAGGTGACTGCATTGTATGTCAGCAGGATGCTGAATATGCAAACAGTCTTGCGACAGATCAGCAACGAAGAAAGGTAATATCATTGGATTAAACTAAATCCAAATTCCATACACATAATGCAGAGCTTAAATATGTATTGATTTCATTTTTAGGTAGAAAGTTTCACATTATTACATCAAAAAATGGAAATAACAACTGAAAACAATTATTTGAAATAATTATCTGCTCTATTTTCTAATGTTTGTGAATAACTCTAAGCAATATTTTGGCTAGCCAGGCAGGGCTAGTCAACCTGAGATTTGGCTAGCCATTGGCTAGCAGTGTAGCCGCTAGTGCTAATTTCAAACCCTGTATACACAATAGGACCTGCAAGATCACAAATGATCAGATATATATACGATAAATCATCTCCAAA
>NW_014579163.1:0-323 GCF_000485595.1 Priapulus caudatus
GAGGGAGGGAGGGAGGGAGGAAGGGAGGGAGGGAAGGAGGGAGAAAAGGGAGGAAGGGAGGGAGAGAGGGAGGGAGGGAGGGAGGAAGGGAGGGAGGGAAGGAGGGGAAAGAGGGGAGGAAGGAAGGGAGAGGGGCAGGGCAGGAAGGAAGGGAGAGAGGCAGGGCAGGAGAGAGAGAGGCAGGGAGGGAAAAGAGGGGAGGAATGAAGGCAGAGGGGCAGGGCAGGAGAAAGAGAGAGAGAGAGGCAGGGAGTGAGTGAGGAAGGGAGGAAGAGATGGAGAGAGAGAGAGAGAGGAAAGGAGTGAGGAAGAGAGGCAGGGAG
>NW_014579163.1:544-3044 GCF_000485595.1 Priapulus caudatus
ACACACACACACACACACACACACACACACACGCGCGCGCACGCACGCACACACACGCGCGCACGCACGCACGACGCACGCACGCACGCTCGCTCGCGCACGGACACGGCTGCAGAGACCGGCCATAGCTGTGATAGGTAATTATGTGTCCATAACTGACTATATATAGTATCACAGCGGGCGTGGATGAACATTTACAGGATTCTATCGGAGGCGTGGGTTCAGACAGAGTTTCCTGACTTCACGGGAACGTCGGCGCTGGAGATACTGACGATGGATCGCAACAGCATCGGCTACATCTCACCCAACCTGTGCGCCATGGTGCCGAACATACGCAGCCTGTAAGCGTCCCCGCATAGCCAAGAGAGAGAGAGAGAGAGGGTGGAGGAGAGAGAGAGAGAGAGAGAGAGAGAGAGAGAGAAAAAGAGAAGAGAGAGAGAGAGAGAGAGAGAGAGAGAGAGAGAGAAGAGAGAGAGAGAGAGAGGGAGAGAACTACAATACCATAAATAACAATTAGTGTTCGTGCAATACATTACCGTTTCTCGGAGCTACCTTCAATGCATCTCCTCCCAGTGTGAGATTCACACGTACCTCCTCCACATAGCACCTCTGCCTCCCGCATGTAACTGTTTCAACTTCACACACTAACACACGCAACCCTGCCTCTCACATGTAACTGTTTCAGCTTCACACACTAACACACGCAACCCTGCCTCCCGCATGTAACTGTTTCAACTTCACACACTAACACACACAACCCTGCTTCTCGCATGTAACTGTTTTAGCTTCACACACTAACACACGCAACCCTGCCTCTCACATGTAACTGTTTCAGCTTCACACACTAACACACGCAACCCTGCCTCTCACATGTAACTGTTTCAGCTTCACACACTAACACACGCAACCCTGATTTAAGCGTTTACCTCATCCCTCCTCCCAGCCTCCCATTCTGTACCCCCTCCCACACACACAGCCCCGCTAGCGGACTGTATCTCCCCATACTTCTCCTCCTTCTCATCCTCCTCTTCCTCTTCTGCTTCCTCTCTACCTGCTTCTCTCTCCTCCTGCTCCCGTCTTCTTTCTTCTTCTCCTTTCCCTTCATTCTACTCCTTCCTCTTTCTCTCCTCCCTTCTCCTATCTCCTTCCCCCTTTTCTTTCCTTTCCCTTCCCCCTCTTCTTTCACACAGACGCCACCATGTTCCTAACCTCTGGGTCCCACGAGAGCTCAAGTTTCTTCACTCGTGTATCGTATCTGATTCTATATTGCGAGGCGGTGGCATCATATTGATCGGGCGACGTAATATATTTTCCAGTGTGCTACAGGACAATTATATCCAGTATCTGTCAGCGAGGTCGTTCGACAATCTAATCAACCTGGAAATCTTGTAAGTATAATAATGATAATTACATCGACATTCGATCCATCCATTGCCGGTTATTCAATATGTTGTTAAACGTACATACAGGAGAGAACCAGCTGCTTTATACGGATCGCATGATTGTAATTGATGAGAGAAGCCCCACGTGAAACAGGCTAATCTAAATTGCAGGGAGTTGCAGAACAATCAGTTGCGAAGCATCGGGGAGGATATTTTGCGACCGTTGCGCCATCTACAGGACTTGTAAGTAATTAACGCCTTGCAGCTTCGTTACAATTATAACATTCTATTATATTAACATTTTATACTCTGCGACCCTATTTTCTGTCCCCGCATTTCACTACTTCTGTAACTGCATATCACAACTGTGTAAATGCTCTAAACTGATGTCATTTTCAGCCGAGATTTACTCTATTTGACAGAGATTTGCCGTGACAATTGCAACACGCTATGATGACGTACCCTCCCATTGCTTACACACTCTATTTTCAGGTTGTTCTCCGACAACAAGATAGAGTACCTGGCTAACGGGACCTTCCGACACAACCCTGAGCTGCGGCTGCTGCTGTTCAAGGGCAACCCGATCAGAAGCGTCGGAACATACGCGTTCTCGCACATGCCACACCTCAACAAGTTGTGAGTGTGTTTCACCCACCGTGTCAGAAGCAGCTCGCACACGCTCTCTGCGCACTGTTTATCCACCGCAGACGTACGCACGCGCTCTCTCCCGACACGAAATCACACTTGTAGCGGGCGTGTTAATAATCGATAATCAATAGATCAATCACCAATCGATCAATCACCAATAGATCAATCACCAATAGATCAATCACGCGAGGTGAGATCGGGAGTGGTGGCTGGCACAAGGCTGAGTGCATTTCACACCCGCAGCACACTGACACGCCGATTAATTTCCCTGGAGTGAAATGTGTTATACGACCCGCACGTGTACTTACATACGAACACACGCACACGCTCTCACATGCATGCTGAAACAGACGCACGCGCACACAAGCACACGCGCGTATACACACGCACGCGCGTACACACGACGCGACGCGCACGCACAGGCAGGCCACACATGTACACACGCCCAGGGGGTCGCGCGCACAGTGCAC
>NW_014579163.1:5019-16079 GCF_000485595.1 Priapulus caudatus
ACACACACACACACACACACACACACACACACACACACACCGGACCGCGTCTTTTATCGTCCCCATGCCAACGCGCGTCGCAGCATCCGCCGACGGTGGTGAAGCTCTACTAGTGTTGTGCGCTGATCTTGCAGGGTGCTCTACTCTAACCGCATAAAGGACGTGCCGAACCTCTCCAACTGTACGCAGCTGCGAATTCTGTAAGTACATCTTGCTTGCGCATTCCTTCGCGCTCTGACTTGTTAGCAGTTTTCCCCTGGCTGCCTCACTGCTTGCCGACCTGGCTGATTCTTCTGAATGGAGATTGTCGCAGCTCGCTGATGCCGTCATCTCTGAGCTTTCTGATTGGCTGGCATTTTCCGACTTTTCCAAGGTTGTTCTCAATGTCACGAGAATGAAAAAACGGGATTTTGATATCGTTAGAACAGCAGCAGCAACAGCAGCAGCAAAGTCGCAGCGGCAATCGATAAGAAATTTCGCTAGGCTAGCGCTTGTCTACGAAAAAACCACGTGACCGCTAACATTCCGCGAAAGTCGTCTCAGCTTCCATCACCATGACGACGGCGGCATCTCTCTCTCTTTCTCTTTCTGCGGCAGGCATCTGGGTAACAACGAGATCTGGCAGCTGGAGGGAGGAGCTCTGGCGGGGCTGAGCGAGCTGAGGGACCTCACGCTGCACCACAACTACATCAGCCGCGTCGAGGCGACCACCTTCACCGGTCTCACACGCTTACAGAGTCTGTGAGTGATGCTTGAAGCGTGGAAAACTAGCGGTTGTCACGCGCTTGAAGCGCGGATAACTAGCGATTGTCACGCGCTTGAAGCGCGGATAACTAGCGGTTGTCACACACACACACGCACACACACGCACACACACATGGCATGTGTACGCATTCTTCTCTGCGCTATATACCAGCAAATATATAATGTAACACCGGCGTACGCATAACGTAGATCCATGTAGCATATCCTTACATATACACTTACACGATTCTAATAACGAAATAAAACAGTGCTCGCCGTGCGATGACACCTCGCCGCCTTCCCGCCTCCACGTTCCAGGCACGTTCAGCCATTTTGACGACCTTGCGAAGGACGTATGGGTCGAGGACACCAACGACGACATCTACAGCAGCTTCGGTGGCGACTACAACTATGAGAATGTGCCGGTCGGTGCCGACAACTATCTAGCAGAGTACCTGCCACAGCAGAACATGCAGGACGTGCGGGCCCCGCGAGCTCCCATCCAGTGCACACCTAGACCAGGTAATATATAGCCAGGTAACACCTAGACCAGGTAAGATATAGCCAGGTAACACCTAGACCAGGTAAGATATAGCCAGGTAAGATATAGCCAGGTAAGATATAGCCAGGTAAGATATAGCCAGGTAAGATATAGCCAACCTAGACCGAGGTAATATATAGCCAGGTAACACTCTAGACCAGGTAATAGTATCGCCAGGTAAACACCTAGACGCAGTAAGAGCATAGCCAGGTAACACGGCTAGACGCATGTAAGATATAGCCAGGTAAACACCTAATCCAGGCAGGTAATATATAGCCAGGTAAACAACACTGACCAGGTAAGATAGGCAGCCAGGTAACTACCTAGACCAGGTAAGATCATAGCCAGGTACCACTCTAGACAAGGTAATATATAACCCCAGGTAATATATAGCCAGGTTAATACCCGTAGACGCAGGTAATATATAGCTCAGGTAACACCTAGACAGGTAAGATATAGCCCACGGTAACATATACGCCAGGTAACACCTAGACCAGGGTAAGGATATAGCGCAGGTAACACCTAGACAGGTAATATATAGTCAGCATGCATGCAAGGTCAGGTAAGATTATAGGCCAGGTAAACGTATTTTGTCACTAGGTTTAAAAAGTAACGTGAACATATCTAAACCGATATCATGACTGCTGTACCAATTCGTAATGACCTGGAACCCAATACGTGACATATGCTAACGAAACGTGACAATATCTAACCAATAACGAAACATATCTAACCAATTACACTGTGACATATCTAACGAAACGGTGAGATATCTAACCAATAACGCTAATACATACTAACCAATAATCGTGAGAATATTAACGCAATAACGTGACATATTCTAACCGATAACAGTAACACATCTAATCCAATAACATGAACTGCATCAGATATTGACCTCGCCTGTCGTCGGCGACGTTACATGATCCGTTCCAGGCGGTGCGACGACGCTGTTCGCTGGTGGTGCGCTACGCGTCGGCGTCTGGTCGTCTTCCTGCTCTGCCGTGCTCGGCAACGGCGCTGTCGCTATCGTGCATCGGTCTCTAGCCGCAACCAAGATGGACGTGCACACCTTACCTTCCATCGTGCAAACCTCGCGGAGCCGACCTGTCCGATGAGCCTACTGGGCATCGCTAGCCGTGGTCGAATACACGCGCAGCACGTTGGGAGAGGTTCAATGCAGTCACGCGTATCGCTGGCAAGACGAGCAGCGGGCTGCCGCGCTGCGGGCTCCTGCGAGTCCTCAGCAGTGAGCTTCCCGTCTTCATCCTCATCCACGACGATCAACGGCTCAAGCGATTCTAAACCCGCGATCACGCAGGCGATGCATTTGACGCGGCTCGGCTGTCGTTTGCGTCACGCCGATCTACTGGGCGGTCTACGCCGTGCGCGCGACGGCGCTGGCTGGCCGCTGCTTCCCGCGTCGCGGCGCTCGAGCACTACCAGGAAGTTCGCCGTCTGTCTGCCGTTTCGAGACACGCGACGCGATGTCGAAAGCCTACTGTTGTTTTTAAAATCATGGTGCTCAACGGCGCGCTTTCATGATCATCTGCGGTTGCTTACATTCGCCATCGGGTAGCTGCACATTCGCGGCTCGGCCCGTCTTGGAATTCGAACGTATTGCGCGCGTCTGCTAAGCTTAATGCCGTGCTCGTCTTCACTTGAAGCGTTTCTCTGCTGGGCTGCCGATTGCCTTCTCGCGTTGACGGGCACTTTCGGCAAGACGCTGATCTCTCTCGACGAAAGCGAAAACGTGTTGACGGATCTTCGTACTGGCGCGTGAAGTTCTGCTTGCGCGAAATGCCTTTCTCTACGCCATCTTTCACGAAAGCAGTTCAAGAAGGACTGTGTCGCCATCTTCCGGCGGCTCGAGCGACTGGCTTCTCGCGAGGCCTCTCGCTGATCTGAGTTCAGCCGCGCTTTCTGCCTCGCAGGCTCAACCAGTCTCCTAGGCGAGACCGCAAAGCGGCGACACGACGAAAGCGTTGCCTGATCTACCGAGAGGCGGAAATCGAGTGTCGACACACGGTTAGACGCTGCTGCTGCGGCGGCGGCGGCGGCGGCGGCGGCGAGGGACCACGCCGTTCCGTGTATCATCTCGGGGGCGAATGTGCGTCACGTCGTACGTTCCGAGCGAGCACTCGAGCGACTTCGTTAGCGCCGGTCAGTGAGCCAGCACGCGGCACCTGTCTTCAATTCGTCGGAGGAAGGGTGGCCGTAGCCCGTCTGCTAGAAGCGGGGGAGGGACACACCCACACGCTGCTCGAGGGAGGTAACCCACCCACGTCTGCTACGCGGGGAGGACCTACTCACGTCTGCTCGACGGGGAGGAACCCAATCCACGGGCGTTGTGTAGAAGAGGGGGTCGCGAATGCACTGTTCTATGGCGAGGGCTCAGCTGCTGCGCTATGGGGGGAGGTGCCAACGAATCACTGTGCTAATGGGGAGGGGCTCCATCATTTCTTGTCTTATGGGGAGAGGTCCCGCCCGCCGTCTGCGTCCGCGGGAGGCCCCCGCCGCCACATCGTGCCTTGCGAGCGAGATGGCGCACACGTGCGGGGTGCTGGGGGAGGTGTGGGACTACGTGCCGGGACTTCCGACCTCGGGACCGACGTACCGAGAAGCTGTGCGTCGGCGTCTCGGAGACCGGCCGAGCGGTGTGGCAGCGTCAACTCCGACTGCTCCGCTGCTGGACTCAAGCGCCCCGACGTCGCCGACGGCACCCGCGCGCACGTCGTGGACCGTTGTTCGGCTTGGCTGACGCCGGGCGGCCGTCGGCGAAAGCAACTTCAAGCGAGAGAAGCCGCGGAGGGAAGGGACGCGTTTCGTCGGGGGAGGAGCGAGGGAGAAGAGGGTTCTACGTGGGAGCGACGTGTAGAGCGGCGGCAGCGCCACCGGCTAGAGGCGACTACGCTACGGCGTCACATACAACTACGGTGCAGATGATACCCGCCGCAGGGTGGCAAGCAGCGCAAGCAGCAGCAGCGCGGCAGCGGCGGCAGCGACAACCAGGAGATGCGCGAGCCGATCTTACATCATACTTAGGCACCACATCGACGACGGTCGGCCCGTGCACGCACCACACCGAGCACGTTGCCCGCCGCCGCCCGCCACCTGTCCGCATACCACCGCCCTACCGCCGCCCACCCCTCCACTCTTTACCGACTCGGCTTCAACGCGGCCCCGCAGGTCCCACTCGGCTCCGACGCCCCCAAGCCGGTCCCACTCGCTCCGACGCTTCCAGCGTCGGGTTCCCACTCGGTTGCCGACGCTCCAGCGCGGTGTCCTCACTCTGCTTCGATGCCCCAGCGGTCCCCCGGTCGGCAGACTGCATAGTGGATTGAGTCGCTACCTGTCCAGCCCCGGTAATGGCGAGGCAGTAGCGGCTGGGTGGCGCGTCGGCAGCCGCAGCACTGCCTGACAGCAGACGACACCTGTCGAATATCGTCTGCGAGCGCGACGCCGGTCGCCGGCCGCAAGTTCAGACAGCGCCTCCACCTGAGGCGCCGCGCAGCACGCCGCCGCGTCCGCCATGGCAACCAGATCGTTCGTTCGCACAGCAACCCGTTGATGCAGCGGGGAGTCGCGCGCGTCTCGCGCGACAAGGTGCCGGTTGAATAGGTACGTCTGACGCGCGCCGATGGCCTGCCCGCGCAGGGCGGGAGGGGCAGGGAGGAGGGAGGGGAGGAGGGAGGATAGGAAAGAGAGAGGAGGGAGGAAGTGAGAGGGAGGAATGGAGTGGATGAAGGGAGGGAGTGATGTGATGGAGGAACAGAAATGAGTGACGAGGAACGGGAATGGAAGGAAGGTAGAGAAACAGAGAGAGAGAGAGAGATAGACGAGAGAGAGAGAGAGAGAGAGAGAGAGAGAGACGAGATAAGAAGAGGAGCGAGGGGAGTGAGGGAGGGAAGGGATGGAGTGACGAGAGAGAGGAGAGAGAGAGAGCAGAGAGAGAGTAGAGAGAGAATAAGATATAGAGAGAGAGAGAGAGATAGATAAGAGAAGAGAGAGAGAGAGAGAGAGAGAGGAGAGAGAGAGAGAAAGGAGAGAGAAGAGAGTGAGGGAGGGAGGAATGAGTGAGAGAGAGAGAGAGAGGAGAGAGAGAGAGAGAGGCGAAGGAGAGATGAGAGAGGAGGTCGAAGGGCGCGGAGGATGGAAGTGGAGAGCGAGAGAGAGAGAGAGAAGAATGAGAGAGAGAGAGGAGAGGCAGGGGGGAGGAGAGAAGAAGGGAAGGGGTGTGAGTTTAGGGAGGAAAGGCATTTAATTATTCGCGTACGTTCGCATCGACTCCAAATCAAGATAAGAAATCAGCGGCCTCAGTGTAGGTGTGTGTGTGGTGTGGTGTGTGTGTGTGTAGTGTGTGTGTGTGTGTGTGTGTGTGTGTGTGTGTGTTATGGTGTGGTTTGTGCGTGTGGCGTGTGGCGTGTGGCGTGTGCGTGTGCGTGTGCGTGTGCGTGTGCGTGTGCATTTTGTGCGTGTGCGTTGCGTGGGCGTGTGCGTGTGCCGTGTGGGTGTGCGTGTGCGTCGTGCGTGGTGGCGTGTTGTTGTGTGCGTGTGTGTGTGTGTGTGTGTGTGTGCTGTGTGTGTGTGTGTGATTGGTGTGTATGGTGTATGTTGTGTGTGTTTGTGCGTTGTGCGTGTGCGTGTGCGTGTGCGTGGTTTGCGGTGCCGCGCGCGTGTGGAGTGTGGTGTGTTGTGCTGCGTGTTGTGTGTGTGTGTGTGTGTGTGTGTGTGTGCGTGGCGTGCGGTGTGTGTTGTGTGTGTGGTGTGTGCGTGTGTTGATATATACACGATTATTAATATATGAACTAAGAACTAATCGTCATTGCCGATATATCAAAACAAGCTACTTAAGATATTTTGCTTTGTAGAAAACTCGCGCGCATTCTACACTTTTGTAATTTACCGTTCTATACGTTACAATATGTCCCCAGCAAAAACCGGTATTCACTATTTCGGTATTGTAATCGTTTGTAACCGGCGTATTATCGTATTCGTAAATCGTTATAAATGTATATACTGGGTCATGAATTTGTAAAAGAAAAAACTCGGTAAACGATCCGATTATGTACGTGTTAAAATTTACGTGCAAGCAAGTGGAGTGTATGGATGTAATCAGGTATACGTGTGACAAAGCAAACAGATCGCGCCAAGTAAACAAACAAGTAGAACAAACCAGCAATATCCTTGCGCAACGTGTGTGAGAGTTGCGCGGAAAATGCCGCTCTCGGTTTACGTGTTAAGTTTGCAAATTACATTGTTTGTCGGCCCATCTCGTATACAGTTGTTGTCGCGTGGTATTTTTTTTTGCTCGTAGGGAAAAATCTTGGCTCGTTATCGCTGTGGAAAACGTCCTCTCGCAGAGAAAAATACGTTTTCCATGCGTGCCATTTGTAAAAAGGAAAATCACACACAAGTTATTTTGTGTGTGATGAATATTTTGCGAAACATGCAGTCGGGTGTGGCTCAGTGTTAACGGTCATACTTTGTACAAGCTGCTGACTTCACACTGGTCATTATCAGTTTACCACAGACTATTTATAGTTGACATAAGTTCTAATTCGTTTCATACAGTGCAAGAAATGTAGATGTTAGCTTCACTCGGGTTTTAGTTTGTTGGCTTCATGGCCCGTTGATTGCTTTTCTGTTTTTGTGTGTGACAAATTTTCCATTCGATTCTAGCAATGATACTCAACGCCGAAAGTCCTTTTCGTAGAAGGTAGAGCGATGAATGTGAGAAGAAGGTGGCGAGGGGCTCATGGCAGGCCATATTTGCTGGGATATGCGGGAGAATGTAAGTATATAGTCCCCGTAAATGAGAAACGTTACTGGTCTATGCGCGTATCTTTGCCTGAACTCTTGTTAACCGAACGCAGTATTTTGCGCGAACCCAGTAAGAGCGCGACACTTTGCCGAAAAGCATTCCGAGTGATTTGCCGAATGATCACGATGATTGCCGGACGACTCGCATTATTGTCCCCGGAAAATTGCGATAATTAATAGCCGAATGATCACGATGATTGCCGAATGGATGGCGCGAAATATTTCCGAATAATTGCGGATAATGTAATAGCCGAATGATTGCAATGATAGCCGAATGATCGCGATTATTTCGTCGAACCATCGCCATGATTTTCGTCGCGTGGCCACATCGTGTCTACGCAGCGCCTCTAACTAGGTGTCTAAGCTCACGATTGCCGACGTTCCGCCACGTGTTTACGAGTGAGTCACTATTCAAGGAGCTTAAATGAAAACTTATAAAGTTATAATAAAAAATAGAATATAAATACAATATACTTTTTACTTTTGTTTTCATGTTTAATAAATAAATAAATTAATAAATAAATAAATACATAAATCATAAATTATAAATAAAAATAAATATAAATAAAAATAATAAGTTATATTAGCTCTCTTGAGTTCCATAGCCTGTGTCATATTCGAGGCAGCCCACATTGACTTCCACATTCTCGCTCGTCTCAGCCAAGACAGCGTGGGAGTACTGGGAGACGATTTGATAAAACTAGAGACCGCTCTCTTGCTGTTTTTCTCTCATCCTTTTCCATCGTGTATAACCAAAAGACTCACTCTGAGACGAAACACATTCAATTCCAACGATGGACAACTTAATATAAAAAAGTGATGAATCAGGGACAATCGCAGATATGTTGCCCATAGTCGCACTCTAATGATCTATATAGTCCAAGTAAGATTGTCTTCAATATAAAAATCATCGATGTAAAATATGTTTTAATAATCAGTGATATCTGGTGATATTCGCGCCGCGGACACATTTGTGCTTGTGGAACACAACCTTCGCAAATCTTACCTTAATGTTATTAATTTTTGTACAAGCTGTTGTGACTCATAAGCGAAGTGTTGTTAATGTTGAATAAATTTAATTTTTTGCCTCGCGTATCAATGTCTTGTCCAGTAAACTCGTCCTGACTACTTCCTGATTTGATTATCTACTACCATATCATGTTTTTTACGATACTTGATTAATATTACCGTATCACGGATAAGCTTAGCTAGCTACAACAAACACTGTTAGCACATATACACATTCTTACAATACACCCGTACGAACACACGACACAGGCACACATACTGCGCACCTGCATCACACCACCCACACATGCAAACAAACACACACCACGCACACACACGCCGCGCACGCACACACACGCGCACCGGACACATTCACAACACATTACACACACACACATACAACACACACACACACACCACACCACGCGCGCAGCACAGCCACACACATCCACACACACACAGCACACACACGCAACGCACGCAAGCGTTTTATCGATATCTTTATTCTTTTATTGCAACAGCCGCTAACATATTTCACATCCACATCTCCTTTTTATCTATACACACGACATCACTCAGACCAACGAGTCCCGAGCTTATCACGCCTCTCTGCCCTCTGACTTTGCCTTAACAAGCGCCGACATGCACCTGTAGCTGAGCACGGCATCTAGGCACGCTGCTAAATAAAATTTAAAAAAAGACAAACTACTGTCAAATTCCTCATCAAACCATGCTAGTGGGGGGGGGATAGGTCGCGCTCTGCATTTCCGGGCACACATCTTGAAATGCACTACCACTATGTGATACTAACAGTCTGCTAATACATATATTATCAGGAGTTATGAACAAACACAGTCACATGCAACATATTCTTGAATGCACTCAGCTATTCAATACTGCGTTGTTTTCCCTCACAGATGTCGCTGACTGGTTCAAGAAGGCAGAGCCGTTTCAAGGGCTGGCTTTCTCACAGATGCGGCCCTGTCGTTGACGGCGCGCTCACTGTCGTTGGCGCATTGGCAAGGAGGCCATTCGTGATATCGTTATTTGCTTGAATTGAAATCCATACTTTCACACATTCGTCGTTGAGGGTGGATAATTCAGTCGCTGACTTGCTTCAGATTTCTCGCGCTGTCACAGATTGTCGCAACCGCTGTCACAGATTTTCGTACCGCTATCACACGATTTTCAGCCGAACCGTCACAGATTTCTCCGCTACACAGACAGATTTCTCCGCTGTCACAGATTTCACGCACCGTCACAGCATTCTCTGTCCGCTGTCACAGATTTCACCACTGTCACAAAGTTTCACCACTGTCACAGATTTCTCCGCTGTCACGAGATTTTCTCCGCTGTCAGCAGATTTCACCACCCTGTCTACAGAATTTCTCCGCTGTCACAAAGATTTCACTCACTGTCACAGATTCTCTAGAAATGTCACAGATTTCAGCCGCTGTCACAGATTTCACGCACACAGTCACGAGTCCACCGCTGTCACTGTTGCACCACTAGCACTGTTGTCACCATAGCACTGTGGTCACACTACAACTGTTGTCACCACTAGCATGGAGATGCGTTCTTCAGTGCAGGGTTGGTGTGGCCACAGCGCCTCACTACTGTCACTGGTCACTAAATAAAGTCCTACGTCACTTCGCCATCGAATTCTTCCTGCAGGGTCGCCAACCTCGGCACACGTCTAACCGACAACGTCGCGCGGTACTGTCGTGTCGTTAGCATCCGCGGGGCGCGTTCCTACGACAAGGAAGTGACGTGTTTCGTTCTCCGCGTCCGCATCTTGTTCGGTGATTTAGCGCCGGCACGTCCACCGACCGTCTGGTCTCATAGGAGAACTGAGTCTCGTTCAGTCCGCACCCGTTCGGTTCTCCACAGTGCTCTCGACTCCGCCGCATCACGAGCACGCCGGGCCGCCCCTTTCACGCTCGTTCGCGTCCTGATCCGCATCGCCCTGCCGGGTCTCTTCCACGCTGGATCCCTGACCTGATTCTCGGATTACCCTGCCAGTGGTCCTCCTTCACGTGGGTCCGCTTTCCAACTCACGCATGCCCCGGCGAGCCATTCTTCCCGGCTTGTCGCGCTGCCGCCGGGCTCCCCCGCAGTGACGCCACCCCCCGCGCCGACGACAGAACGACGTCGCAGGAAGAGCGACGCGCACGCTGCGACCGGACGACAGACGGAAAGACGATGTGCGACGCGTCGAGCTGCCGCGGTGGGCTGCCGCGACGCACCGCGCCGCTCCCAGTCTCTATCAGCTTCGCGGTACACGCGCCAACAACGCGGCGTTGAAGGTAGCGACAGCGCAGCATGGCGAACCCCGTGCAGGCGAGTAGGCGACGATGAAGACGTAGGCGAGCGCCGGAAGTCGCTGACGTCGCGACGAAGCCCAACAGCCACGTGAACCCGATGCAGAGCGGCTGAGTTTCAACCGTCAGCGCCAACTTGCTGGCGACGTCGCGCGTCCTCGCTGTTCGTGCGTCGGCCGATGTCGCGGTTCCGACGACGACAGATGCGATAAAAGGGACGCAAGAAGAACGCGGATGTTGGGCCGTCAGCGATCCTGCCGCCAGGGGGACGATGGAACGCGCCGACGAGCGCGTACTTGCCGGTCGATCCAGCAGCCGGGCCAGGCACCGGTAGCCGACGGACGGCGACGCTCGGCTAGATCGAGGCGTGACGCAGATGCCGACGACGACGGCGGGCGTGAGGCCACGCGTAGCAGGAGTACGACGGTAGAGACGCCAGCGGCCACGCGCCGACGGAAGCGCGCGTTCGCTGCCCGAACGTCCCGCGCAGACGTCGTAAGCGCCATGGCGTTCATACGCGAACGCCGCCACAGAAATAGTGTCGACGATGCGCGACCCGCGATGGCGCAGGTGGCGCTCAGCGCCCGCGACTTGCGTCGGCTCACGACGAGCAACACGAGCTG
>NW_014579163.1:16089-24735 GCF_000485595.1 Priapulus caudatus
AGCGGTTGTCACGCGCTTGAAGCGTGGATAACTAGCGATTGTCACGCGCTTGAAGCGCAGATAACTAGCGGTTGTCACGCGCTTGAAACGTGGATAACTAGCGATTGTCACGCGCTTGAAGCGCGGATAACTAGCGGTTGTCACGCGCTTGAAGCGTGGATAACTAGCGGTTGTCACGCGCTTGAAGCGTGGATAACTAGCGGTTGTCACGCGCTTGAAGCGTGGATAACTAGCGGTTGTCACGCGCTTGAAACGTGGATAACTAGCGGTTGTCACGCGCTTGAAGCGTGGATAACTAGCGGTTGTCACGCGCTTGAAGCGTGGATAACTAGCAATTGTCACACGCTTGAAGCGGCGTCACCGTGCGGTTGTTACATGCATAAATTGAAGGGCGGACACCTCACAATTGTCACACGCTGAAAGCGCGGACACCGTGCGGTTCATCACACGCTGAAAGCGCGGACATCTCGCAGTTATCACAGGCTTACAGCAGCCGGACACTCGGCGTATACATGGAGCCTGTTTTCGCTCCATGATTAAATCACGCAAAAGCACGAGGGACGATTTTTCACGGGCTCAAAATCACAGTAGATCAGCTTCAATTTTACCGAGTTACCATGTTATCATTGAATTTTAATCACATCAAGTTCCATCGAAATCCTCACGATAAACGTCTAGTTTGGCCAATAGAAGGCAGACAGACGGGCGCCGAGCGATATTTTTTATGATACACGGAAGCCAATTATGTTCGTCATTTTGAGAGAAAAAACTACGAAAGCGTGAGATAATGCGCCTATGTGGGAGAAAAGCTAGATTTTCGGACGAGGGATCGTGTACGTGTATATCATTCAACATGGCTGACATAATTCTATTATTTATTATGATGTTGTAATTTTATTATTCGATTTATTTAATTTAATACGATAATATTATTTGACAATATGTAATTATATTACGTTATTACTATCATTATTACGTTATATTATGTGATTACTCACCTATCGGTGCTCGCCGTTTTCAGAAACCTGTTGGACAACCGGATCTCGTATATCCATCCGGATGGCTTCGCCGAACTGCAGCAACTTCGTTCACTGTACGTGCTGCCATCTATCGGTCGGATTCGATAGTTTTTTTTCGGGGGTAGATTTGTAGCGCGCGAATCTCATGCATCGTAACGTCGTATAGTTAGCTAGTTAGTTAGTTAGTTAGTTAGTTAGTTAGTTAGTTAGTTAGTTAGTTAGTTAGTTAGTTAGTTAGTTAGTTCGTTAGTCGGTTGGTCGGTCGGTCGGTCAGACAGTTTTGTTAATTAGTTAGTTGGTTAGTCAGCCAGCCAGCCAGCCAGTCAGTCAGTCAGTCAGTCAGTCAGTCAGTCAGTCATGCAGTCAGTCAGTCAGTCAATCAGTCAATTAGGCAGTCAGATAGTCAGTTAGTTAGTTATAGTTATAGTAATAGTTAGTTAGTTAGATATATCTGCCAGGGTTCCAGTTATCCCCCCCGGGGAGGTTTGATGTCATCTACTACTAACGCTGGTTTTGCGCATCATTATCTATGATTGCTTTGGAGTCCGTTCCATTCTGATGTGCGGATTACCTAGATACGACAGCCTTCCTACTGCGTGCCTGAATAGCAAGGTCTTCCCGGCGGAATACGCCCACGATTGACTGTGAAGGGAGAAATCACAAGTTTATACTATTTCGGGAAAAACATGTGAATAAATATTTGAGAAATTTATTTCAGTAACCTCGGCCAGAACACGTTTCCCGAACTGCCCACCAGGGGGCTGCAGAATCTGCGCGTCCTCATCACCCTGGGCAACAAGCATCTGGAGAATTTCCCGCCGCCGTCTGCGTTCCCGCAGATCGAGCGTCTACAGCTGAGCTACCCTTACCACTGCTGCGAATACCTGAACCTGCCCACCGAAACACAGGTGAGCTAACCTTAATTACGCTCATAGGGTCTATGTCCCCCAGGGTACTGCCGGAACGTACCCTGGGTACGGTCCGGTATACCGGAACGTACCCTGGTAACTATCTGATATGGTTAGGGCTAGGGTTAGGGTTAGGGTTAGGGAGTAGGCGACTCCCTAGACTCGTTAGTAGAGTAGGCGAGGTACGGTCCGGTATACTGGTACTGGTATATTAGATAGTACTAGGGTACGTTCCGGCAGTACCTTGGGGGACATAGACCCTCTCAGCATTAATTACAACTGCTGCGAATACCTGAACCTCCCTACCGAAACACAGGTGAGTGCGGAGGCAGAAGGAGAGGGGGAGGGGGAGGAGATCGAGAGGGGGAGAAGGAGGAGGGGGAGCGGAAGAAGAAGAGACAGATGGAAGGGAGGGGTGGAAAGAGAGGGAGAGTAAGAGGAAACCTGGGAAAGATAGGGGAGAAGCAGAGAGGAAAGAGAAGAAAGGGAGAGCGAAAGAGAAAAGGGAGTCACGCTTACCCCATAATGTAGCCTTGTGACGCACCATCTACTGCAATCACTCAGTATTTGTCAAAAATACGTGATAGTTGGTTAATTATGCATTTAAAATGGAGAGGAAGTATCCTAGCTTTGATTTACATGATAAAACCCCATCAGTAGTCCTTTCTTAAGAAATAGGAAGAAGTCCTTGCATGTAAGGTGCCCGTGCATATAGCAGTTAGTACACAATGTATTAGATAACATAGCTTTCTGGGGGAGAGGGGCCTGACATTGACAGAACGCGGCCGGGGAACTTACATGCAAGGATTTCTTAAGAAAGGTCTGCTGATGGGGTTTTATAATGTAAATCAAAGCCAGAATACCTTCGCTCTATTTTAATTGCATTTTCGCAAAATATTAATCGTCTTGGAAGATAATAATTTGTCTGCGCGGGCACCGTTTTAAGTGTTCAGTACGAATTAAAAAGGTAAAAAATAATATAGCTTTCTGGGGGAGAGAGAGACGTGAGACTGACAGAACGCGACCGGGGAGATAGCTGAGTGGGGTGGAAGAAGAAGGAGAATGATCGACGCACAAGGGAGGCAAAGAGGTCGACGGAAGGAGGCGAAGTAGCAGTTTTCCAATCTACAGACTAGGGCGCTCTCCCATTTATAAACACAAGTCTACTGACAAAAATTCATCAGAGAAACTTATGTTTAGATACCCCATAACCATATTGAATGCATATTCGTAACAAAATATGACTACTTTGGTGAGATATTGCGCATGCGCTAACACACTACCGTAGTCAAATTGTGTACTAACTGGTATATGTACGGGCACCTTACATGCAAGGACACTTCTTCCTATATATTAAGAAAGATCTACTGATGCGGTTTTATCATGTAAATCAAAGCTAGAATACGTTCTCTCCATTTTAAGTGCATAATATTTGCAAAATATTACTCCTCTTGGAAGATATTGCGCATGCGCGGACACCGTTTTAATCGTGCAGTACAGATTGAAAAGATATTAGATATTAGTGCATGACGTGATAAATCGTTGAAATCTTATTGGATAACGCAGCAGGTACTATGAAGCAATAGTGCCCGCCTGAGCATGGTCATATCAGTTTACACAGACTCATTTATAGTTGACTATAAGTTCTAATTCGGTTTCATACAGTGCAGAAATGTAGATGTTAGCTTCACTCGGGTTAGTTGTTGGCTTCATGGGCCGTTGATTGCTTTTCTGTTTTGTGTGTGACAAATTTTCCATTCGACTCAATGATCTCAACCCGAAAGTCTTTTCGTAGAAGGTAGACGATATGTGAGAAGAAGGTGGCGAGGGCCATGGCGGCCATATTTGCTGGGGATATGCGGGAGAATGTAATATAAGGTCCCGTATGAGAAACGTTACTGGTCTATGCGCGTTATCTTGCCGAACCTTGTTACCAACGCAGTATTTTGCCGAACCCAGTAGAGCCGACACTTGCCGAAACATTCCGATGATTGCCGAATGATCACGATGATTGCCGAATGATCGCGATTATTTCCGAATAATTGCGGATAATTAATAGCCGAATGATCACGATGATTGCCGAATGATCGCGATTATTTCCGAATACCAGGTAAGATATAGCCAGGTAAGATATAGCCAGGTAACGTATTGTCACTATGGTAGTAACGTGACATATCTAACCGATATCATGACGCTTACCAATCGTAATGACCGGAACCAATTACGTGACATATCTAACGAAACGTGACATATCTAACCAATAACGAAACATATCTAACCAATAACGTGACATATCTAACCAATAACGTGACATATCTAACCGATAACGTAACACATCTAACCAATAACATGACGCATCAGGATATTGACCCTCGCCTGTCCTCGGCGACGTTACACAGATCCGTTCCAGCCGTGCGACGACCTGTTCGGCTGGTGGTCGCTACGCGTCGGCGTCTGGGTCGTCTTCCTGCTCGCCGTGCTCGGCAACGGCGCTGTCGTCATCGTCATCGTCTCTAGCCGCAACAAGATGGACGTGCCACGCTTCCTCATCTGCAACCTCGCCGGCGCCGACCTGCTCATGGGAGCCTACCTGGGCATGCTAGCCGTGGTCGACGCCAGCACGTTGGGAGAGTTCAAGCAGCACGCCGTACGCTGGCAGACGAGCAGCGGCTGCCGCGCTGCGGGCTTCCTCGGAGTCCTCAGCAGTGAGCTGTCTGTCTTCATCCTCACGACGATAACGCTCGAGCGATTCTACGCGATCACGCAGGCGATGCATTTGACGCGTCGGCTGTCGTTGCGTCACGCCGTCTACGCGGTGCTCGCCGGATGGGCGGCGACGGCGCTGCTGGCGCTGCTTCCGCTCGTCGGCGTCAGCGACTACCAGAAGTTCGCCGTCTGTCTGCCGTTCGAGACGCGCGACGCGATGTCGAAAGCCTATGTTGTTTTCATCATGGTGCTCAACGGCGGCGCTTTCGTGATCATCTGCGGCTGCTACACGCGCATGTACTGCAGCATTCGCGGCTCGGCCGCTTGGAATTCGAACGATTCGCGCGTCGCTAAGCGAATGGCCGTGCTCGTCTTCACGAACTTTCTCTGCTGGGCTCCGATTGCCTTCCTCGCGTTGACGGCAGCTTTCGGAAAGACGCTGATCTCTCTCGACGAAGCGAAAGTGTTGACGATCTTCGTGCTGCCGGTGAACTGCTGCGCGAATCCTTTCCTCTACGCCATCTTCACGAAGCAGTTCAAGAAGGACTGTGTCGCCATCTTCCGGCGGCTCGAGGCGACTGGCTTCTCGCGCAGCCTCTCGCGATTGAGTCAGCGCGCCTTCGCCTCGCAGCTCAACAGTCTCCTAGGCGACCGCAAAGCTGGCGACACGACGAAAGCGGTGCCATCTACCGAGCGGAAATCGAGTAGTCGGACACCGTTAGACGCTGCTGCTGCTGCTGCTGCTGCGGCGGCGGCGGCGGCGGCGGCGAGGGACACGCCGTCCGTGTATCACTCGGCGGAGTGGCGTCACTCGTACTCCGAGGAGCACTCGAGCGACTTCGTTAGCGCCGTCAGTGAGCCAGCAACGCGGACCTGTTTCATCGTGGAGGAGGGTGGCGTACCCGTCTGCTACGCGGGGGAGGGACCCACCCACGCCTGCTACGGGGGGGAGGAACCCACCCACGTCTGCTACGCGGGGGAGGGACCTACTCACGTCTGCTACGCGGGGGAGGGACCCACCCACGGGCGTTGTGTAGAAGAGGGGGTCGCGAATCACTGTTCTATGGGGGAGGGGCTCCACTGCTGCGCTATGGGGGAGGGCCAAGCGAATCACTGTTCTATGGGGGAAGGGCTCCCTCATTTCTGTTCTATGGGGAAGGGTCCCGCCCGCCGCTGCGTCGCGGGGGAGGGCCCCGCCGCCCACACGTGCCTTGCGAGCGAGATGGGCGCCACGTGCGGGGTGCTGGGGGAGTGCGACGACGTGCCGGGACTTCCCGACCTCGCGGCCGACGCCGAGAAGCTGCGTCGCGTCTCGGAGACGCCGACGGTGTGCAGCGTCAACTCCGACTCTCCGCTGCTGACGCAAGGCCGCCCCGACGTCGCCGACGCACCCGCGCGCACGTCGTGGGACCGTCTGTTCGGCTGGCGACGCCGGTGGCGGTCGTCGGCGAAAGCAACTCAGGAGGAGAAGCCGCGGAGGGGGAGGGAGCTGCTTCCGTCGGGGGAGGAGCGAGGGAGAGAGGGTTCTCCTGCGGGAGCAACGTGTAGGAGCGGCGGGCAGCGGCCACCGCTAGAGGGCGACAGCTACGCGTCACATGACAACTACGTGCAGATGATACCGCCGCAGGGTGGCAGCAGCGGCAGCAGCAGCAGCGGCAGCAGCGGCGGCAGCGACAACCAGAGATGCGCGGAGCCGATCTACATCAACTTGCACCACATCGACACGGCGCCCGTGCACCACCACTCCAGCACGTGCCCCGCCGCCGCCGCCGCCGTCCGCAACCCCGCCCACCCCCGCGCCACCCTCCAGCTCTTACCACTCGGCTTCAACGCGCCCGGCAGGGTCCCACTCGGCTCCGACGCCCCCAGCCGGGTCCCACTCGGCTCCGACGCTTCCAGCCGGGTCCCACTCGGTTCCGACGCTTCCAGCCGGGTCCCACTCGGTTCCGATGCCCCCAGCCGGGTCCCCGTCGGAGACTGCATAGTGGATGACTCGCTACCTTCGTCCAGCCCCGGTAGATGGCGGAGCAGTAGCGGGCTGGGTGCGCGTCGGCAGCCGCAGCACTGCCTCAGCAGACGACACCTGTCGAACTATCGTCTGCGCGCCGGACGCGTCGCCGGCCGCAAGTTCAGCAGCGCGCTCAACCTGAAGGCGGCCGCGCAGACGCCGCCGCGTCGCCATGGCAACGAGATCGTTCGTTGCCACAGCAACCCGTTGATGCAGCGGGGGGAGTCGCCGCGTCTCCGGCGGGGCAGGTCGTGCGACAAGTGCGGGTTGAATAGGTACGTCTGACCGCGCCGATGGCCTGCTGCCAGGGGGAGGGAGGGGAGGGAGGGAGAGAGAGAGAGGAGGGAGGGAGAGTGAGAGGGAGGGAATGGAGTGGAGAGAGGGAGGGAGTGATGGATGGAGGAACAGAAATGAGTGAGAGGACGGGAAATGGAAGGAAGGTAGAGAAACAGAGAGAGAGAGAGAGAGAGAGAGCGAGGGGAGTGAGGGAGGGAGGGACATCGTGATCATTCGGTCAAATCATCGAATGTTTCGCAAAGTGTCGCGCCTTACTGGGTTCGGCAAAATACTGCGTTCGGTAACAAGGTTCAGGCAAGATAACGCGCATAGACCAGTAACGTTTCTCATTACGGGACTATATATTACATTCTCCCGCATATCTCCAGCAAATATGGCCTGCCATGTCCCTCGCCACCTTCTTCTCACATCATCGTCTTACCTTCTACGAAAGCTTTGGGTTGAGTATCATTGTAGAATCGAAGGAAAATTTGTCACACACAAAACAGAAAAGCAAATCAACGGCCCTGAAGCCAACAACTACCCGATGAGCTAACATCTACCATTTCTGCAACTGTAATGAAACCGAATTAAACTTATGTCAACTATAAATGAGTCTGTGTAAACTGATATGACCAGTGTGAAGTCAGCAGCTTGTACAAGCATGGTTAACACTGAGCCACACCCGACGCGTTCGCAAATATTCATTCACACACAAATAACTGTGTGTTGATTTTCCTTTTACAACATGGCACGATGGAAAACGTATTTTTCTCGCGAGAGACGTTTCCAAGCGATAACGAGCAAGATTTTTCCCTACGAGCAAAAAAAAATACCACGACGACAACAACCTGTATACGACGAGGCGACAAACAATGTAATTGCAAATTAACACGTACGAACCGAGAGCGGCATTTTTCCGCTCTAACTCTTCACACACGTGCGGCAGGATATTGCTGGTTTGTTCTTACTTGTTTGTTTACTTGTCGCGTATCTTGTTTGTTTGTCACACGTCATACCTGATTACATCATACACTCACTTCTTGCACGTAAATTTTAACACGTACATAATCGGATCGTTTAACCGAGTTTTTTCTTTACAATCATGACCCATATATACATTTATACACATTTACGATAGATAATACGCCGTTACAAACATTTACAAATACCGAATAGTGAATACCGAGTTTTGTGGGGACATATGTAAACGGTATAGAACGGTAATTACAAAAGTGTAAATGCGCGCGAGTTTTCTACAAGCAAAATATCTTAATAGCTTGTTTTTTTGATATATCGGCACATGACGATTGTTCTTAGTTCATATATTAATAATCGTGTTATATCCAACACACGCACACACCCCACACACAACACACACACCACGCCTACGCACACCACACACCACACACACACACACAACACGCAGCCAACACACACACTCAGCACACCGCGCGGCACCGCAACCACGCACACGCACGAGCACTGCACAACCGCACATAACCACACACAATACACATACACACATCACACACACACACACAGCACACACACACACACACACACACACCACACCGAACACCACACGCACGACGCACACGCACCCGCACACGCCACACGCACACGCACCAACGCACACGCACAATGCACACGCAACACGCCACGACCACACCGCACACGCACACGCACACGCGCACACGCCACACGCACAAACCACACCATAACACAC
>NW_014579163.1:24760-32651 GCF_000485595.1 Priapulus caudatus
CAGCTCGTGTTGCTCGTCGGAGCCGACGCAGGCGCGCGCGGACCCGGTGAGCGCCACCTGCGCTCGCGGGTCGCGCACGTCGACACTAATTCTGCTGGCGCGTTCGCGTGATGAACGCCATGGCGTTACGACTCTCGCGCGGACGTTCGGGCAGCGACGCGCTGCTTCCGTCGGCGCGCGGCGCGGCTGGCGTCTCTTTACCGTCGCTACTCCTGCTACGCGTGGCCTTCACGCCCGCCGTCGTCGTCGGCCATCTGCGTCACGCCTCAAGATCTAGCGAGCGTCGCGTGCCCCGTCGCTTACGGTCCTGGCCCGGCTGCTGGATCGACCGGCAAGTAGACGCTCGTCGCGCGTTCCTCGTCCCCCTGGCGGCAGATCGTGGACGGCCCAACATCGCGTTCTTCTTGCGTCCCTTTATCGCATCGTGTCGTCGAACGCGACATTCGGCACGACGCACGAACAGCGAGGACGCGCGACGTCGCCGCAGAGTTGGCCGCTACGGTGAAACTCAGCCGCTCCTGATCGGCGTTCACGTGGCTGTTGGCTTCGTCGCGACGTCAGCGCACTTCCGGCGCTCGCCAACTACGTCCTTCATAGTCGCCTACTCCCTGCACGGGTTCGCCATCTGCGCTGTCGCTGACCTTCAACCGCCCGTGTTGGCGCGTGTACCGCGAGCTGATAGACGACTGGGAAGGCGCGGCGTCGCGGCAGCCAACCGCGGCAGCTCCGACGGGGGTCGCACTCCACGTCTTCCGTCTTCGTCCGGCTCGCAGCGTGCGCGTCGCTCTTCCTGCGACGTCGTTCGTCGTCCGGCGCGGCGCGGTGGCGTCACCTGCGGGGGAGCGCCGGCGGCAGCGCGACAAGGCGGGAAGAAGGCTCGCGGGCATCGGAGTTGGACAAGCGGACCCAACGTGAGGAGGACCACTGGAGGGTAAATCCGAGAATACAGGTCAAGGATCCAGCGTGGAAGAGACCCGGCAGGCGATGCGGATCAGGACGCGAACCGAGCGTGAAGGGGCCCCGGCGTGCGTGATGGCGGAGTCGAGAGCCACTGTGAAGAACGCGACGGGTGCGGACTAACGAGACTCAGTTCTCCTTATGAGACCGAGACGGTCGGTGGACTGTGCCGGACGCTAAATCACCGAACAAGAATGCGGACGGCGGAGAACGACAACACGTCACTTCCTGTCCGTAGAACGCGCACCCGCGGATCTAACGAACGACAGTCCGCGCGACGTTGTCAGGTTAAGACGTGTGGCGAGTTGCGACCCTGCAGGAAGAATTCCGATGGCCGACAGTGACGTAGGACTTTATTTATGACCAGTGACAGTAGTGAGGGCATGGGCCACACCAACCACTGCACTGACAGAACGCATCTCCAGTGCTAGTGGGATCACGTGTACACAGTGCTAGTGGTGAACAACAGTGCTAGTGGTGACAAACAGTGACACGGTGGACACGTGAGCGTGACATGTGCGACGTGAAATCTGTGACAGCGGCTTGAAATCTGTGACATTCTAGAAGAATCTGTGACAGGGTGAAATCTTTGTGACAGCAGGAGAAATTGCTGTAGACAGGGTGTGAAATCGTGACAGCGGAGAAAATCTGTGATCAGCGGAGAATCTTGACAGTGGTGAAATTTGTGACAGTGGTGAAATCTGTGACAGCGCAGAGAATGCTGTGACGGTGTGAAATCTGTGACAGCGGAGAAATCTGTTGTGTAGCGTAAGAAAATGCTGTGACGGTTCGGTGAAAATCGTGTGATAGCGGACGAAATATCTGTGACAGCGGTTGCGACAATCTGTGACAGCGCGAGAAATTCTGTAAGCAAGTCAGCGACATGAATTAATCACCCCAACGAACGAAGGTGAAAGTATGGATTTCAATTCAGACAAATAACGAATCACGATGGCTCGTTGCCAATGCGCCAACGACAGTACCGCCGTCACGACAGTGCCGCATCTGTGAGAAAGCCAGCCCTCTGAACGGCTCTGCTCTTGAACCCAGTAGCGACATCTGTGAGGGAAAACAACGCAGTAATTTGAATCAGCTGAGTGGCATAATCAAGAATATGTTGCATGATGTGTTTGTCTCATAACTCCTGATAATATATGTATAGCAGACTGTAGTATCACATAGTGGTTAGTGCATTTCAAGATGTGTGCCGAATGGCAGAGCGCGAACCTATCCCCCGGCCCCCCTAGCATGGTTGATGAGGAATTTGACAGTAGTTGTTTTTAAATTATTTTGCGAGCGTGCCTAGATGCCGTGCTCAGCTACAGGTGTGCGGCGCTTGTTAGGCAAAGTCAAGGATGCAGAGAGGCCGTGATAAGCGGGACTGTTGGTTGAGTATGTCGTGTGTATAGAATAAAAAGGAGATGTGGATGTGAAATATGTATGGGCTGTTGGCAATAAAAGAAATAAAGATATCCGATAAAACGCTGCGTGCGGTGCGTGTGTGTGTGTGTGTGTGTGGAGTGTGTGTGCTGTTGCGTGCGCGCGTGGTGTGTGTGTGTGTGTGTGTGTATGTGTGTGTGTGTATGTGTTGTGATGTGTCCGGTGCGCGTGTGTGGTGGTGCGCGCGTGTGTGTGCGTGTGTGTGTTTGTTTGCATTGTGTGGCGTGCGTGTGATGCAGGTGCGCAGTATGTGTGTGTGTGTTGTTCGACCGGGTGTATGTAAGAATGTGTATATGTGCTAACAGTGTTTGTTGTAGCTAGCTAAAGCTTATCCTGTGATACGGTAATATTAATCAAGTATGTAAAACAAACATGCATATGGTAGTAGATAATCAAATCAGAAGTAGTCAGGACGAGTTTACTGACAGACATTGTACGGAGCAAAAAATTAAATTTATTCAACAATTAACAACACTTTCGCTATGAGTCCAAGCAGCTTGTACAAAAATTATTTATAACATTAAGGTAGTATTGCGAAGGTTCGTGTTCCCATCAAGCACATGTGCCGCGTCGCGCGAATATCACCAGATATGCACTGATATTACAAACATATTTTACATCGATGATTTTTATATTGAAGTACATCTACTTGTGACTATTAGATCATTAGAGCTGCGATATGGGCACACAATATATGCGATATGTCCTGACATCACTTTTTTATATTAAGATGTCCATCGTTGGAATTGAATGTTTTCGTCTCAGAGTGAGTCTTGGTTTACACGATGGAAAAGATGAGAGAAAAACAGCAAGAGGCGGTCTCTAGTTTTATCAAATGCTCCCAGTAGCTCCCACGCTGTCTTGGCTGAGACGAGCGAGAAGTGGAGTCAATGTGAGGCTGCTCGAATATGGTCACACAGGCTATGGACTCAAGAGAGCTAAATATAGCACTTATTATATTTTATTTATATTTATTTTTATTTATATTTATTTATTATTTATTATTATTATTTATTTATTTATTACATAACAAGTAGTATATGTATTTATATTCTATTTTTATTTATAACTTTATAAGTTATTCAATTTAGCTCCTTGAATAGTGACTCACTCGTAAACACGTGGCGGAACGTCGGCAATCGTGAGCTTAGACACACTAGTTAGAGCGCTGCGTAGACACGTGTGGCCACCGCAAAATCATGGCGAATGTTCGACGAATAATCGCGATCAATTCGGCTATCATTGGCAATCATTCGGCTATTACAATTATCCGCAATTATTCGGAAATATTTCCGCCATCCTTCGGCAATCATCGTGATCATTCGGCTATTAATTATGCGCAATTTTCGGACAATACATCGCGATCGTCCGGCAATCATCGTGATCATTCCGGTCAAATCACTCGAATGTTCGGCAAAGTGTCGGCCTCTAACGGGTTCGCGCAAAATACTGCGTTGGTAAAAGAGTTCAGGCAAAGATAACGCGCATAGACCAGTAACGTTTCTCATACGGGGACCTTATACTTACATTCTCCCGCATATCGTCCAGCAAATATGGCCTGCCATACCCCTCGCCACCTTCTCTCACATTATCGTCTACCTTCTACGAAAAGGCTTTCGGGTTAGTATCATTGTAGAATCGAATGGAAAATTTGTCACACACAAACAGAAAAGCAATCACGGCCTGAAGCCAACAACTAACCCGAGTAAGCTAACATCTACCATTTCTGCAACTGTATGAAACGAATTAAACTTATAGTCAACTATAAATGATCGTGGTAAACTGATATGACCAGTGTGAGTCAGCAGCTTGTACAAGTCATGAGTTAACACGTGAGCCACACCCGACGCGTTCGCAAAATATCATCAACACAAAATAAGTGTGTGATTTTCTTTTTACAAATGGCACATGGAAAACGTATTTTCTCGCGAGAGACGTTTCCAAGCGATAACGAGCAAGATTTTTCCCTACGAGAAAAAAAATACCACGACGACAACAACTTATACGAGAGGCGACAAACAATAGTAATTGAAATTAAACACGAACCGAGAGCGGATTTTTCCGCGCCTAACTTCTTCACACACGTTGCGGCAAGGATATTGCTGTTTGTTTACTTGTTTGTTTACTGTCGCGATCCTTGTTTGCTTTGTCACACGTCATACCTGATTAATCCATACACTCCAACTTGCTTGCCGTAAATTTTAACGACGTACATTAATCGGATGCGGTTTACCGAGTTTTTTCTTTTACAATTCATGACCCAGTGATATACATTTATAACAATTTTACGATTAGATAATACGCCGGTTACAAAACGCATTAAATACCGAATAGTGAATACCGAGTTTTGTGGGACATATGTAAACGTATAGAACGGTAATTACAAAGTGTAGAATGCGCGCGAGTATTTCTACAAGCAAAAATATCTTAAGTAGCTGTTTTTGATATATCGCAATGACGATTGTTCTTAGTTCATATATAATAATCTGTTATTATCAACACACGCACACACCCACACACACACACACACACCGCACGCCTACGCACACACCACACCACACAGCACACACACAACACGCAGCACACACACACACTCAGCACACCGCTGCGCACACGCAACCACGCACACGCGGAGCACTGCACACCACAACGCACATAACACACACACACATACACATACACACCAATACACACACACACACACACACACACACACACACACACACACGCACACCCAACAACACGCGCACCGACGCACGCACGCACCCGCACACCCACACGGCACACGCACACGCACACGCACACGCACACGCACAAAATCGGCACACGCACACGCACACGCACACGCACACGCACACCCACACGCAGCACCACACGCACAAACACACAACCATAACACACACACACACACACACACACACACACACACACTACACACACACACACCACACCACACACACACCTACACTGAGGCCGCTGATTTCTTATCTTGATTTGGAGTCGATGCGAACGTACGCGAATAATTAAATGCCTTTCCTCCCTAAACTCACACCCCTTCCCTTCTTCTCTCCTCCCCCCTGCCTCTCCTCTCTCTCTCTCATTCTTCTCTCTCTCTCTCTCGCTCTCCACTTCCATCCTCCGCGCCCTTCGACCTCCTCTCTCATCTCTCCTTCGCCTCTCTCTCTCTCTCTCCTCTCTCTCTCTCTCTCACTCATTCCTCCCTCCCTCACTCTCTTCTCTCTCCTTTCTCTCTCTCTCTCCTCTCTCTCTCTCTCTCTCTCTCTTCTCTTATCTATCTCTCTCTCTCTCTCTATATCTTATTCTCTCTCTACTCTCTCTCTGCTCTCTCTCTCTCCTCTCTCTCGTCACTCCATCCCTATTGCCGAATGATCGCGATTATTTCCGAATAATTGCGGATAATTAATAGCCGAATGATCACGATGATTGCCGAATGATCGCGATTATTTCCGAATAATTGCGGATAATTAATAGCCGAATGATTGCAATGATAGCCGAATGATCGCGATTATTTCCGAACCATCGCCATGATTTTCGCGTGGCCACACGTGTCTACGCAGCGACCTCTAACTAGTGTCTAAGCTCACGATTGCCGACGTTCCGCTCACGTGTTACGAGTGAGTCACATCACTCCCATAGCTGTGTGCATATTCGAGCAGCCTCCACATTGACTCCATTCTCGCTGTCCAGCCAAGACAGCGTGGGAGTACTGGGAGAGATTTGATTAAAACTAGAGACCGCTTCTTGCTGTTTTGCTCTCATCTTTCCATCGTGTATAACCAAGACTCACTCTGAGACGAAACACATTCAATTCCAATGACGACATCTTATATTAAAAAGTGATTCAGGAATATCGGCCCATATCGCAGCTCTAATGATCTAATAGTCAAAGGTAAGATGTATTAATATAAAAATCATCGATGTAAAATGTTTGAATAATCAGTGATATCTGGTGATATTCGCGCGCGGACACATTTGCGCTTGTGGAACAATCCTTCGCAATCTTACCTTAATGTTATTATTTTTGTACAAGCTGTTGTGACTATACGAAGTGTTGTTAATGTTGGATAAATTTAATTTTTTGCCTCCGTACAATGTCTGGCATGTAACCGTCCTGACTACTTCATGATTTGATTATCTCTACCATATCTGTTTGTTTATCATATGATTAATATCACAGAATAAGCTTAGCTGTACAACAAACACTGTTAGCACATATACACATTCTTACATACACCCGTACGAACACACACACACACACATACGTGCGCACGCACACACGCACGCCCACACATGCAAACAAACACACACACGCACACACACGCGCGCACACACACACACACACACACACACACACACACACGCACACACAACACACATACACATAACACACACACACATACACGACAACACACACACACACACAACTCGAGAGGTGGACGGCCGGCCGCAGCGCGACACAACACAGCACACATTACACACCACACACACACACGCACGGCCTCGACGCCGCACGACGTATTATTCGATCTCTTTATTTCTTTATTGCACCACGCCTACATATTTCACCGATCACATCTCCTTTTTATCTATACACACCGGACAATACCACCAACCATGAGTCCCACCTATCAAACGGCCTTCTCTGCCTTCTGACTTTGCCTAACGCGCGAACTATCCGCGACTCGGTAGGAACAGGGTCGGGCCCTGTAGCTGAGCACGAAAATCTAGCACGCTGCGAAATAATACCAACTACTTGTCAAATCCTCATCAACCATCTAGTGGGGGGGATAGGCCGCGCTCGTGCTTGCCGCGGCCACGATGCTGAAATGCATACCACTATTGATACTAACAGTCTGCCTATGACATATACTTATCAGGAGTTAACTGAGACACACACGACATGCAACATATTCCTTGATTTGCACTCAGCTATTCATACTGGCGTTGTTCTTTCCTCACAGAGTCGGCCTACTGGTTACAAGAGCAGAGGCGTTCCAGTAGGCTGGCTTCTGCAGCGATCCGGCGCACTGTCGTTGGCGCAGCTGTCGTTGGCGCATTGGCAGGGCCATTCCCGGTGATTCGTTAATTTGTCTGAATGAAATCCATACCTTCACCCTTCGTGATTCGTAGGGTGATTATTCATGTCGGCTGACTTGCCTTACAGATTTCATGACCCGAGGCGTCACAGATTTCTCTCGGAAGCCGCTGTCACAGACGGATTTATCATGCAGCGCACACTGTCACAGATTCACCCGCTGTCACAGATTTCACCCCGCTGTACACAGATTTCACCGCTGTCACAGATTCTCGCGCTATCACAGATTTCACCAGGCCGTCACAGATTTCTCCGCGACACAGGACTTCTCCCTGGTCAAGATTTCAACGTACCAGTCGGACACGATTTGCACCGACCGTCAACGATTTCTCGCTGTACAGATTTCACCACTGTCACAGATTTCTCCGGCTGTCAGCA
>NW_014579163.1:34617-39798 GCF_000485595.1 Priapulus caudatus
TACGTCACGAATCTCCTGCGACTGGGCGCCAACGCAAGATTTTCGAACGACGGTTGTGTTTGTGTCAAACGTTTTGTTACATCGAATGCACCGGCAAATTAGGGAGTATAAAGAAGGTATATAAGCATGAAAAGTAGATTGCATAGTCATGTGATGCACTAAAAACATTAATGCCTGCTGTTGGGGTAGGAATAGTGCCCTCACTACCGCTCGGGCACTATACCTTTCCTCAGCAACACTATGAGAGCATAGTGCCCCCAACAGCAGGCATTAATATATGAATATAGTTTTCTGGGGGAGAGAGGGACGTGACACTGACCGACCGAAGCCGGGGAGATAGCTGAGCGGGGTTCGAAGAAGAAGAAGGAGAATGATCGACGCACAAAGGAGGCAAAAGGGTCAACGGGGAGGAGGCGAAGTAGCAGTTCTCCACCCTACAGACTAGGGCGCTCTCTCATTTATAAACACAAGTCTGCTGACAAGAATTTATCAGAGAAACCTATGCTTAGATACCCCATCACCATATTGAATGCATATTCGTGACAACATATGACTCCCTTGGTGAGATATTGCGCATGCGCTAACACTCTACCGTAGTCAAATTGTGTACTAACTGGTATATGTACGGGCACCTTACATGCAAAGACACTTCTTCCTATATCTTAAGAAAGATCTACTGATGGGATTTTATCATGTAAATCAAAGCTAGAATTCGTCTTCGTCATGTTAAGTGCATAAAATTTGTAAGATATTAGTCCTCTTGGAAGATATTGCTTATGCGCGGGCATCATTTCAGTCGTGCAGTACAGATTGAAAATATATTAGATAATATAGCTTTCTGGGGGAGAGAGGGACGTGAGACTGACCGACCGAGACCGGGGAGATAGCTGAGTGGGTTTAGATTTAGAAGAAGAATGAGAATTATCGACGCACAAGGGAGGCAAAGAGGTCGACGGGGAGGAGGTGAAGTAGCAGTTTTCCAATCTACAGACTAGGGCGCTCTCGCATTTATAAACACAAGTCTGCTGACAAGAATTTATCAGAGAAATCTATGCTTGCATACCCCATCACCATATTGAATGCATATTCGTGACAAAATATTTCTCCTTTGGTGAGATATTGGGCATACGCTAACACACTGCCGTAGTCAGATTTTATACTGACTGGTATATGCAGCGGGTACCTTACATACAAGAACTAAGCATTAAGACCATTCTTTTAAGAGAGGTCTACCGATGTGGTTTTATCATGTAAATCCGGGCTAGGATCGACATACACACACACACACACACACACACACACACACACACACAACACACACACACACACACACACACACACACACACACACACACACACATACACACGCGCACGCACGCACGTTTATCGAATATCTTTATTTCTTTATTGCAACAGCCCTACATATTAGACATCCACATCTCCTGTTTATTCTATACACACACATACCACCAACAGTCCCACCTTATCAACGGCATTCTCTGCCTTCTGACTTTGCCTAACAGCGCGACACACCTGTAGCTGAGCACCCCATCTAGCACGCTGCCAAATAATACAACTACTGTCAAATTCCTCATCAACCATCTAGTGTGGGGGTGGGATAGGTCCGCGCTCTGCCATTCCGGGCACACATGCTGAAATGCATACCACTATGTCATACTAACAGTCTGCTATACATATATTATCAGGAGTTAATGAGACAAACACACATCCAACATATTCTTGATTTGCACTCAGCTATTCAATACTGCGTTGTTTTGCTCACAGATGTCGCTACTGGTTACAAGAGCAGAGCCGTTCAGAGGGCTGGCTTTCTCACAGATGGCGGCACTGTCGTTGGCGGCATTGGCAACGGAGCCATTCGGTGATTCGTTATTTGTCTGAATGAAATCAATACTTTCACTTTCGTTCGTTGAGGGTGGATTATTCATGTCGCTGACTTGCTTACAGATTTCACCGCTGTCACAGATTTCACCGCTGTCACAGATTTCACCACTGTCACAGATTTCTCCGCTGTCACAGATTTCACCGCTGTCACAGATTTCACCACTAGCACTGTTGTCACCACTAGCACTGTTGTCACCACTAGCACTGGGAGATGCGTTCTTCAGTGCAGGGTTGGTGTGGCCACAGCCCTCACTACTGTCACTGTCACTAATAAGTCCTACGTCACTGATCGCCATCGAATTCTTCCTGCAGGGGTCGCCACCGTCGCACACGTCTAACCGACACGTCGCGCGGACGTCGTCGTTAGCATCCGGCGGGGCGCGTTCTACGACAGGAAGTGACGTGTCGTCGTCTCCGCGTCGCATTCTGGTTCGGTGTTTAGCGTCGGCACGTCCACCGACCGTCTCGGTCTCATAGGAGAACTGAGTCTCGTTAGTCCGGCACTCCCCGTCGGTTCTCACAGTGGCTCTCGACTCCGCATCACCCTGCCGGGTCCCCTTCACGCTCGGTTCGCGTCCTGATTCCGCATCGCCCTGCCGGGTCTCTTCCACGCTGGATCCCTGACCTGATTCCGGATCACCCTGCCGGGTCTCCTTCACGCTGGGTCCGCTTTCCAACTCCGCATTGCCCCGGCGAGCCTTCTTCCCGCCTTTCCCCGCTCCCCGCCGGGCCTCCCCGCGTCGCGCTGCCGCCGGCGCTCCCCCGCAGGTGGCGCCACCCGCGCCGCGGCCGACGACGAACGACGTCGGCAGGAAGAGCGACGCGACGCTGCCGACGGACGACAGACGGAAGACGGAGTGCGACGCGTCGGAGCTGCCGCTGTGCTGCCGCGACGCCCGCCGCTTCCCGGTCGCTATCAGCTCGCGGTACAGCGCCAACACGCGGCGGTTGAAGGTCAGCGACACGCAGATGGCGAACCCCTGCAGCGAGTTGGCGACGATGAAGACGTAGGCGAGCGCCGGAAGTCGGCTGACGTCGGCGACGAAGCCCAACAGCCACGTGAACCCGAGCAGAGCGCTGAGTTTCACCGTCAGCGCCAGCTGCTGGCGACGGCGCGCGTCCTCGCTGTTCGTGCGTCGGCCGATGTCGCGGTCCGACGACCAGATGCGATAGAAGGCGACGCAGAAGAACGCGATGTTGGCCGTCACGATCGCCGCCAGCGGGACGAGGAACGCGCCGACGAGCGCGTACTTGCGGCCGATCCAGCAGCCGCGGCCGGCACCGTAGCCGACGGGGACCGACGTCGCTAGATCGAGCGTGACGCAGATGCCGACGACGACGGCGGGCGTGAGCCACGCGTAGCAGGAGTAGCGACGGTAGAGACGCGCAGCGGCCGCGTCGCCGACGGAAGCGCGCGTCGGCTGCCCGAACGTCCGCGCGACGTCGTACGCCATGGCGTTCATCCACGCGAACGCTGCCAGCCAGAAATAGTGGTCGACGATGGCGACGACGACGCAGGTGGCGCCAGCGCGCGCCTGCGTCGCTCCGACGAGGAACACGAGCTGAGCGACGAATAGCGACACGACGAGGCTGATGACGATCTTACCCGGAAGCGAGCGCAGCGTCGGAAACACTAGGTAGGTGAGGAAGGTCCAGGCTAGACCCGCTAGCGACACCACGCCCAGCGACAGCGTCAGCAGACCCTGCACGCGTCGCGTGCCGTAGCGGCGCCCCCTGGTGCCGTTACGCGGCGCGGCTCCGCAGACGACGACCGTCGTGTCGTTGCGGATCTCGTAGTCGCCGACGCGCAGCCGACGTCCTGTCGCCGCGACGACGAGCGAGTCGTTCTCGATGACGTACTCCCCCGCTCGCAGCTCCGTCTGGGGGCAGCTGTCCGGAAGACGATGCTCGCAGACGCTCACCCACGTCTCGCGCGACGGTGGCTCCCCGCGGCGGGCCGTGTAGGAGAATGTGAGAAGCGTCGCCGCACGTCGGTACGCCGTCGCTCTGCCCTCGATCAACACGAGCGGCTCTCCCGTGGCAACGTCGTTGAACTGCAGCGTCTGCGCGCCGACGTAGTGCCGGTAGGTGGCGCCGGCAGCGCACGTGTGGTTGCGCGACGGATCGTGGTTGAACACCTGCGCGCGACGCACGCGCCATCCGAGAACGGTCGGCGCCGACGACCGCGATCCTGGCGTCGCCACGTGGCGCGCCGACAACGCGTCCAGTTCGTCGGCCATGTAATTCAGGATCGAGTCCCGGCTGCTGTTGATGTGCGCCTTGACGACGAGCACGAGCAGCGCCCCCTCGTGCCGCAACCACGACTTCGCGTCCCAGACGACGGCCTGCGACACGTGCAGAAACTCGGCGACGAGCAACGCCGACGACGGCGGCGCCAATCCGGTCGCTAGCGACGTGTTCGCTCCGCCGACGATTTCCAGCCGTACCGTCATCTCCTCCGGATGCGGCGTCCGGTCGTCGCGCGCGGCGACGTAAGCGACGCCTGGCGGCAGCCGACAGGTGTTGTGCGCCATCTGGAGGCCGGCGCGGCAGAACAGCGTGCGGCAGTCGTCGGTGATGTAGCTGTAGCGCTGGTTGGACTCGCAGTAGTGGTTGTCGCGACGCAGAACCGTGTGGCCGGACCGCACGAGGCTGTTACGCTGCCAATCGAACAGCATGCTGAGTGAGGCGAGGTGCGTGTGCGGCGGGTGGCGCCGGGGGGACCACCGTCCATCGCTCACATCCTCATCGTCGAGATCCGCCGGGGTGCGGGCGGGGGTGCTGAAGATGGGGGTGACGACGGGAGCGTGGGCGAGCGGAGAGCGAACGTACGTCAGGCAGCTCGGGAGCGAGCCAGCATTGCGGCCCGTGCACGCAGCGCAGTGCGGATTCCTGTACCATCGCTCCCCACCATCGCCAGCGTCATCGTCATCGTCACTGCTATCGTCATCGTCATCGTCGCCGCCGCGCACGTACCCGACGTAGCTACGGCAGAGATCCCTGGCGGGGGAAAGCGGCAGCGTGCACGCGTCCAACACGGGGTGCGCCGGTGGAGAGCAGGCGCGTACGGTGGCGCCATCCGGTGGCGCGACAGAGAAGCTGCAGTGCGGGAGGATGCCGCGTACATGGTATTCGTCGTGGCTGCTGACGGCCGTACGCGTGTTGACGTCATCAGGACAGCTCAGCTCCCCTGCAATATAGCGGGGCGAGAGAGGTCAGAGAGAGAGAGAGAGAGAGAGAGAGAGAGAGAGAAAGAGAGAAAGAGAGAGAGAGAGA
>NW_014579163.1:40739-41343 GCF_000485595.1 Priapulus caudatus
ATATATATATATATATATATATATATATATACGCCATGACACCCCGCCCTTGCTGTGACGTCAAGAAACGCAATCGCCATGACACCCCGCCCTTGCTGTGACGTCAAGAGACGCAATCGCCATGACACTGACAGCCGCCCTTGATGTGACGTCAGTAGATACACGCACCATGACACCCCGCCCTCGCTGTGACGTCAGCAGGCATTGCGCATGCGCGTCGTACATACACACCTTGCCAGTGCACGCCGCGGTGCAGTTGGAGACCGTGGCAGAACGCACAGAATCCGTTCCTGAACGTAACGCCATCTGGCGTCGACCAGGGCAACAAGGCGTGGAAGTCGTCTGCATCCGGCGCGTTCTCGCACTTCCGCTTGATCCGCGCGTAGCTGACGTCACCGCGCGACGAGTCCGAGCGACCGTGGCGCCGCCGTGCGTGATCCAGGCGCTCGGGGCTGCTCCACGGAACGAGGGGCGAGTCGCTGGCGCCATCTAGCCACGACGCTGGGCACTTGTTTACCATGACGAGAGTCAGGTTGCTAACAGGGATCGTCATGCACGCAGACGAGAGACCCAGCTCGCTACTCTGCAACACGGAAGACATTAT
>NW_014579164.1:0-5482 GCF_000485595.1 Priapulus caudatus
TACCACGGTAAAAAGAATCATTTATGAGTATGATGGCCAACCATAGTCAAGTCTTTGTTTTACACATCCAAATAACCAAATCTACATAAACAATTCTCCTCTGTAAAATTAAACCAGCAAACATTGAATGAATATTTATATGTTTTCCTAACTCTCTACGTAGATATTGCGCCCAGGCATGCCGACTGAAAGGAGCTGGCGGGGGTCAGGCATGACGTACAAGCAAAGGGACAGCAAGACTACTGAACACAGCTCCAGTAATAGGGTTAGGGTGGCATCCTGGGCAGAAACGCAATTAATGCGTCTGATGAAATTTCTTATTTATATTGGCACACGTAAGTACGTCATTATATCGCACTCAGTTCCTTATTCTAATCAAGATTACGCTGCATATCATGCGGGATGCGAAATAAGACAAACATTTACCGACCGGGTTAAGAATATTCATACCGATAAACTTAAACGGTGCGTTGGAACGCGTGGTACGCGCCTGCTGATCACAGCATTATATGCTTACACTTGTATAGGCAACCGCACCCATGTTTACAGCGACCTCTCGTCTTGGCTGTGTGAGTGTAGAGTAGTGTCCTTCTGCGCAGCCACGATCTGTTGTCGACGAAATACAACACGCCGTCATCCCAGAAGCATTACACTAACCGGTCGTTTCTGAATGCGAAATTTTTCGGATATATTGTTTTTTTTTGGTTAGTTGGACGTGTTTTTTGCGCATACGCTGGAGGGGCAAAAGACACGTACAATAGTCCGTGAACGGACAAGTTCGTTGACTATTTTTTCATCGATAGCGAGATGACTGTACGGGTGATGTGTGCACCTTAAATGCTCGGCTCACAGATGTAAATAATGATACTAACAGGCTGATAAAGTCTGTTGAAAAGACGAAACCAGACGGCTATTAGGAAAAGCTCCGCGCTCAGTTTACTCTCGCGATATTTGTGCGCTATTGAGACTTGGATCGACCAGATACATACGGCCTCTACGTCAAAACATTCAGACATTTCCGAAGAATTGTATAACAATGGCAGCAGTGAAACTAGTTGCGGTGTGTGTCTTGTGCGCAGCTTTAGCGGCGGTGAGGACGCAGTTCCTGCAGCATCCATGTGACACGGAGGCAGTTGAAGGATCTAATATTACCATGTTCTGTGAGCTTAATCTGACGCTTGATAGTAGCGATGAAGGTCAACCATGGGTGGACTGGTATCGTGACGGTTACCAGATTTCAATCGAGAATGAAGACAGATACAACTACATCGATGGTAATAATTCGGACACGGGGAATTTTAGCATACAAATATCAAACTTACAAGTTGATAAAGATGATGCAGCGTTCTAGCAGCAATATGAAATAGAACCTGAGAATAGCTCTGATTCTAACACGGGTCGGGTAATTGTGCTTGTGTCACCACAGGCAGTTGATATGTTTCCGATCCCTTCACCACCGGATGGAAAGCTACAGTTTTTCTGTGTATCACACAGCAGCCAGCTGCCAGCGTTACGTGGTGGCTGAACGATGAAGACATCACCATTCACGCAAAGCAAACACACGAGCCAGGTTTAACAAACAAGACATTCACAACTGAGAGCACGCTGCGGTACAGGGTTTCATCAGAGCATAATCACAAAGAACTTCTCTGTCGAATTTTCATCCACGAGTACTTACCTGTAGAGGGAATAACCAAGACCCTGTACCTGAGAGACACTGTGACCATCAGCAGCAGCAGCAACCCTACTGGCAATGACGTGTCTATCTCGCAAAACACGAACCTGACGTTACACTGCAATGCAGATGGCTATCCAGAACCAACATACGCATGGTTCCACAACCTCAATCGGATTCGCGTCTTGGGAAACACGTTGGTCATCGAGCAAGTTGCGCTTGACGACAGAGGATTCTACTCATGTCAGGCGAATAGTGCAGTTGGGAAATACATGTCGAGCAACATGATGAATGTGAGCGTCGCAGTTCCAGCTGCATACGCCTCGATGACGGTAGACCATTTCGTTGCTCATGGCGCGGTGACGATAATCTCAGGACTGCACGGCGTTATGTGTTTTACACGTAAAAGCTTTCCCGGCGGAAAGGTAACCTGGCGACTCGGTGACAGAGAGGTGAAAACGGCGATTACTTTGCATATCTATAACGACGACGGAACTATAGCGACGTACAGCACACTGACGGACATATTCACCAGTGCTGACGACGGCGAAACGCTAACCTGCCACGTTGACATCCACGAATTATTTCAGCCGCTGTCGGTCGAGCTGCAGCTTGATGTTCAGTACATGGGTGAAGTGAGAGTGAGCGGCGGCGATGAGAGGGGTAACGTAACTCTCGAGCCCGGCAACCCGCTGCGGCTGCTCTGCACTGCGAACGGAAACCCAGCGCCATATTTCTCCTGGCTGCACAATAAGACGCTGGCCGTTGGAAACGGTAGCAGTAGCTACGAGAAAGAATCGGTAGGCTTTGACGACACGGGCGTCTACGAGTGCGCGGCTCGAAACAACGCCGGTGTTTTTATTTCGAATGAAGTGGCTGTGTCCGTCATTGCGTCGGATAGCCTGGATATTGGCCGCATCATAGCCTACGTCATATTCAGCTTATTTATCCTTATTGCCCTCATCGACGTTGTCGCCATTTGCATGCGAAAGAGAGCCAAGGCACGGGCAAGTACTGAGCCAGAAGAGGGTACCACGGACGACGATAACAGCATTGTAATCGCCTAAGTAAGTGTCGCCTAAGAAAAAAAAATTAAGAAAAACGTCAAGGCGAAAACAACTGACGCTGTAGTATGACTGGTATATGTCACGGGGAGCCTGCGGATCTCTTATCGGGCGGATTTTGATGAAATTTTTTGGACAAGTTGGTCTTGGGCCAAGAACCAGTCGATTAGAGATTTCGGTGGTGATCCGAATCCGGACCTAGATTCAGGATTTTTTGGTGGGGGGGGGAAGACTTCGGACGCATTCAAAATTCATCAAAAAAAATTCTGGATCTTTTTTCAAATTTCTGAATATTCCATCAAACTATATATTGGGTGTACCAGCAGGATGCATGGGGGACTGTTACGATGTGGCGGAGGTTTGCTATCTCCGATTGCTCTTGTATTATGATATTGTATCGAAGTTCTACCGTTATATTGTGATGAAATTATAGTTATTATATTGTGTGGCAAGGTTAATGCATATGTCGCCATTTTGAAGTGATTTCCTGGAGCAAAGAGAAGCAGTACAACAAGCAGATTTTTCGTGAGAAATTATAATGAGGCAAATATTCCTCAGTGCATATAATCGCTACATTCATGCTGAGAAACGTGTTATTTAGTGGAACCGCGCTCTTCAGATATAGCTTGTATAATTGTAACAACAGCGAAATATTATATGTACACATGTATGTTTGATAAATGAATAGGCCTAGGTACGCGTGCGTGCGTATACGTCTCTCTGTGCGCGTGTGTGATTATGTATGTGTGAGCGCGCGCGCGTGTGTGTGAGTGCATGCGTGCGCGTGTGTGTGTGTGTATGTGTGTGTGTGTTTGTTTTATTGCATATCATATAATTAAACACATGGTGATAAGAATATGTGAGTACACGTGTATGCATTGCTATTTTCCTGTTCGACTCTGATCCAGGGCAAGACACCACATTAAGTGGCAAGAAGAACAGAATGTTATACTATCACTACTACTACTATGGTGGGGGAAAACAAGGAGTGTTTACACGAAAAGCGATAACGCGATAAATAGAATATAATAATCAACGCGGTTATGTACAAGTGGTCAACTTAATATATGAGGAGATTTGAATAGAATGAATAGTCTAAGTTGTCGAAGAGAGGAATATTTACTTAGAAACGAGTTGCATAAGATGATGCAATTATCGTACCAGCCACGGGTTGCATCAGCAGGTGAAAGCGATTGCACGGGCGAACAAAATCTGCGTGTGTTTTGGCAACGCGTGCTAAACAACTAGGACACGCGTTAACTGTGTAACGCCTGTCGTACCGTAGTCGGTTACCTCTAGGGCCACTACAATGATAATTATTATGACTTTGGGATTGCACTGACGGTAAGGTGCTTGTAAGCTCAGGCTATCATTTTCACTAATGTACTTATGCGTGTTTTACTGTATATATATATACCGAGAGAGAGAGAGAGAGAGAGAGAGAGAGCGAGAGGGAGACATTCGGCGCAATAATATAATATATATATATACAGATCTTTCCGCGCTCTTTCTCTCTTTCCCTCTGTCCGCGCTCTCTCTCGCTTTTTACCTTTATCTCATTACCTATATCTTTCTCTCTCGTTCGCGCTGTCTCTCTTCCTCTGCTGGTTGTTATCCCTCGTGCTCAGCCCTCAACTGCATGGCTATAATAGCTCTAATGTTTTTCTTGATTTCTTTCAGCCCTTCAAACTATTAGATATACTGTCCAGAGCGACACAAGCAAACCTTCTTTTGTCCTCGTAGTAAATCCGCATAGAAATATTACGTTGAACTACGAGTGACTCATATGAGCAACAAGAGCATTCGGAAGTAGCAAAGCTCCGCCACAGCTTAAGAGCCCCCCCCATCTTGCTGGTACAAAAAAATAAAAATAAATATAAATTTGGCATAGTTTAATCTGGTATTAACAAAGTTTTGGTTTTTGTCCGCTAGATGGCTACATTCTCGGGAATTCGGCTATTCTACTTTTCTGACATCACCCCACTGCTAAAATTATCGCCCTTATTAAGGCCAATTTATCGTTATTATATCTACAAATATGGGTGGATTTTACAAATATGGATAAGCCTGTGTTGGTGTCCGACACACGGGCTATACACTGAGATCGGTGGCGTGGGCTTGATGCTCATCCCGGCGAAGAGGACGGGTCAGAAAGTCGGCCTCTCCTCTCTTATAATATAGATACTGAGGGATGTATATCATTTATGAGAGTAGTATATGAGGGTGTATATGTGAAGGTAACTTTACTCGTTATACGGGAGCCTAACAGGTGTGTAAATACACACAGGGTCCGATTTTCTCTCCCAGACTCGATCACTCTCTCTCTCTCTCTCTCTCTCTCTCTCTCTCTCTCTCTCTCTCTCTCTCTTGATGTGTCTCTCTTCACTATCGTTCTCTTGTTTATACCCCCAGCTTGGCTGGTTTATTATCATTGGTCAACTATGTCACGGCTATATACACACATATTCGCATGTACACGTATTTGTTCGCATGTGACATGACGTCACTGCGTTACAATATAGACATAAATATAACACGCATAATTATGGCTGAACGAATGTGTATATAGGTGCATGAGTTTTTATGTGATGCCTTGTCACACATAATTTAGCAGCAAATAAATTATTGTTACCGCGGTTAAATTATTACTTTTTCCCAACGAAAAGCCGTCTTACATATGACTATATCGTATCAACAGCTGATTATAAGGTACAGGCGCGTTGTTTCACATCAAATGAGATTT
>NW_014579164.1:5998-14105 GCF_000485595.1 Priapulus caudatus
CATCGAACGCATTCACGCAATCAAACACACGTAAGCTCAGGTTTAACGAAACAATACATTCACAACTGAGAGGCAACGCTGCGGTAAAACAGGTTGGGTCATCAGAAGCATAATCACAAAAGACCTCTCTGTCGAATTTTCATCGGCACGAGTACTTTTACTTGTAAGAGGGAATAACGCGAGACCCTGTACCTGAGAGAAGCACTGTGACCATCGCGGCAGCAGGGCAGCAACGCCTAGGGCTGCAATGACGTGTCTATGCTCGCAAAACACGAATGCTGACGTTACAGCTGCAATGCAGATGGCTATCCAGAACCAACATTACGCGATGGTTCCACAACTCAATCGGATTGCGCTCTGGGATAACACTGTTGTATCGAAGCCAAGTTGCGCTTGACGACAAAGGGATTCTAGCTCATGTCAGGCGAATAGTGCAGTTGGGAAAATACATGTCGAGGCGAACAATGATTGAATGTGAGCGTGCGCGTTCCAGCCTGCATATGCGCTCGATGAAGTAAACGGCATTTCGTTGGGCTGCATGGCGGCGGTGACGAATAATCCTGCAGGACTGCACGACGTTATGTGTTTTAGGGCACGTAAAAGCTTTCCGCGAAAAGGTAACCTGGCGACTGCGGTGACAGAGAGGTGAAAACGGGCGATTACTTTTGCATGTCTATAACGATCGACGGAACTATAGCGACCGTAGCAGCACACTGACGGACATATTGCACCACAGTGGCTGAGCGACTTGCAAAACGCTAACCTGCCACGTTGAATTCACGAATTAGTTTCAAGGCGCTGTCGGTCGAGCTGCAAGGCTTGCGACGTGCAGTACATGGGGGAAGGTGAAGAGTGAGCGGGCGCGATGAGAGGGGTAAACGTAAGCTCTCGAAGGGCCCGCATACCGCTGCGGCTGCTCTGGCACTGCGCACTGATCCCAGCGCCATAAGTTTCTCCTGCTGATACAATAAGACGGCTGGCCGTTGGAAACAGTAGCAGTAGCTACGAGAAAGAATGCGTAGGCTTGACGACACGGGGCGTCTACGAGTGCGCGGCTCGAAAAACCGCCGTGTTTTTAGTTTCGAATGAAGTGCTGTGGCGCGTCATTGGCGTCGGATAGGCCTGGATTATTGGCGCGGCATCATCCCTACGTCATATTCAGCTTATTTATCCTTATTGCCCTATCGACGTTGGTCGCCATTTGGCATGGCCGAAGAGAGCTAAGGCAGCGGGCAAGTACTGAGGGCCAGAAGAGGGTACGCACGGACGACGATAAGCAGCATGTAATGCGCCATAGTAAGTGTCGCCTAAAGAAAAAAAAATTAAGAAACGTCAGGCGAAACAACTGACGCTGCAAGTATGAACTGGTATAGGTCGGGGAGGCCTGCGGATCTCTACGCGGCCGGATTTGACTGAAATTTTTTGGAACAAGTTGGTCTTGGGGCCCAAGAAGCAGTTGATGTAGAGATTTGTGGTGATGCCGGATGCGGACCTAAATTCAGGATTTTGGTGGGGGGGGAGGAAGACTTCGGACGCATTAAAAATTCATTAAAAAAAATCTGGATGCTTTTTCAAATTTCTGAATATTCGCATCGAATCTATATATTGGGTGTACGCAGCAGGATGACATGGGGGAACTGTTACGACTGTTTGGCGGAGGTTTGTCTATCTCCGATTGGCTCTAGTACTTATGATATTGATATCGAAGGTTTCTACCGTTATATTGTGATTGATAATTATAGTAATTATATTGTGTGGCAAGGTTAATGCATATGTCGCCATTTGAAGGTGATTCCCTGGAGCAATAGAGAACAGAAACAACAAGCAGATTTTTCGTGAGAGAATTAATGAATGAGGCAAATATTCCTGCAGTGGCATATTTATGCGCTGACATTTCATGGCTGAGAAACGTGTTATTTAGTGGAAGCGCGCCCGCGCTCTTCAGATATAGCTTTGTAAAAATTGTAAGCAACAGCGAAATATTATAATGTACACATGTATGTTTGATAAATGAATAGGCCTAGGGTACGCCGTGCGTGCGTATACGTCTCTCTGTGCGCGTGCTGTGATTATGTATGTGTGAGCGGCCGGCGCGTGTGTGTGAGTGGCGATGCGTGCGCGTGTGTGTGTATGTGTGTGTGTGTTTTTTTATTGGCATATGCAATATAATTAAACACATTGGTGATAGGAATATGTGAGTACACGTGTCATGCATTGCTATTTTCGACTGTTCGACTCTGATCCAGGGCTAAGACAGCACATTAAAAGTGGCAGGAGAATAAGAGGCGATGTTATAGCTATCACTATCTAGCTACTAATGGTTGGGGAAACAACAAGGTAGTGTTTACGCGAAAAGCGATAACGGCGATAAATAGAATATAATAATGCACGCGGTTATGTAGCAAAGTGGTCAACTAAATATATGAGGAGATTTGAATAGAATGAATAGTGCTAAAAGTTGTCGAAGAGAAGAATGATTTACTTAAGAAAACGAGTTGCAATAAATGATGCAATCCAATCGTACGGGCAAGCCACGGTTGCCATCAGGCAGGTGAAAGCGATTGCACCAGCGAACGAAATCCTGGCGTGTGTTTTGGCAAGCGGCGTGCTAAACATACTAGGAGCACGCGTTAACTGTGTTAACGCGCCTGTCGTAGCCGTAGTCGGTTTACGCTGCTTAGGGCCACTACAATGATAATTATTATGACATTTGGGATTGCACTGACGTAAGGTGCTTGTAGAGCTCAGCGGCTATCAATTTTCACTAAATGTTATGTTATTAATATAAATAAATAAAATATAATAAATTAACTGTTTAAATTAAATCAGATAAATAAATAAATAAATAAATATATAGTGACGGCTTCTAATTGTTTGTTTTGTTAATATTCGCCTCCATAACGTTCTCCGTGAGAACAACTGTACATGTTTATATTAGTTAGAAACAGAAAGACCCGCCGCCTGTAATACCAAGATCTTTGCACTTCCCGGGAGGAACAGTAACATGAAAGCTTGGTGATACACTTATAGACGGAGCTAATACTTTACATGTCAGTGAAGTTGATGGAACTATAACAACGTACAGCAAACTGGCGCGTACGTTTACCGCTGATAACCACGACAAAATACTTGCCTGTCATGTTGACATGCACGAATCATATCAGTCTCTGTCAGTCGATGTTCGGCTCAATGCTATTTAGGTTGGAGGAGTTAGAGTAAGCGGTGACAGGCAAGCAGGAGTTATGACTGTCAAGCATGGCAGTGCGCTGTGGCTGCTGTGTAACGCAGACGGAAACCCACAGCCAAGTTATTCATGGCTTAACAGCAAATCGCTTGTTCATGCAGAAGTGAACAGCGTTTACAAAAGGGAACAGATTTGTTTCCTAGATGCTGGTAACAACGCATGCTTAGCCGCTAACATTGTAGGAGTTGTGAACTTTGCTAATTCAATGTCTGTAGTCGTCGTTGCTCCCCAACCAAATACATCGAATACGGCTGTCATTGTCGAACTGGTCATCGCTGCTTTGGTTTTGATCATCTTAATCATCGTCATCGTCGGCGTCTGCGCGAAGACGAAGAATGACTCAGAGTCCCTACTTCTTCGACCGAGAGCGCCACAAATTACCGCGATAACGCTGGAATGAATGTTTTTGACAACGGGCATATCCCACAGTGTACCGGAGCAGTATGGGTCGGGACAGGGGGAAAGAAGCTGCACCCAACCTCACACAACCTACCTACAACCGCAGTACAAGCCCAGTCTCGGGGAGAGCTATACCTACAGTAATATAGCACCTGAAGACTCTTAAAGTCAGCGCGCCACGCCAGTAGATGGCGCTGGTTAGATGAGAGGAAGCGACGACGACGCTGCCTATGTTATTCCTCCCATGAGAACGTTAGGTTATGGTCAGGGCTCTACGCATTCACCCAGTGGCTGGATTCCTCACAGCGACTCGTATCGTTATTATTATTATGGTGGACAGACACGGAACACTTCAGATGAGAGTAGCTTTAACACTCTTACATTTTGGGAGAGCTACTCCTAACTTGATATCCTACCTGAATAATTTTACATCTAGCGTGCCACGCCAGTAGATGGCGCTAGTTGGATGAGAGGAAGCGATGACGACGCTGCCTATGTTATTTTTCCCATGAGAACGTATGGTCAGGGCTCTGGTAACGATTATTATTTTATACGCATATATATTTTTCGTGAGCTTTGTGGTATGGGGTTTTAGGTGTCAGTAATTTTGCATGTTGCCATTTCGGACATTTGTTCATCAGCCATCTAAAGTTGAAAACATTTGCAAACAAGCGAATTATTCTTAGAGGAAAGCGTTTTTATTTAAGCAGAAATATTTCGTGTATTACTGTACATCAAAATATTATCGCGCTCAGCGTTCAAGAGCCTATACACTAACAGCCAGTCGGTATCTTTGTGCGCCGCGTTAGCCGCGGTAGCCATAACCTCCTCGACCGTAGCCGCCGTATCCGCCTCCGTATCCGCCATATCCGCCTCCTTATCGACCGTGTTCCGCTCCGTCTCTAAGTCCGTATCCGCGTCCGTATCCAAGTCCGTATCCACCATCGTAACCACCCCTGTATCCACCACCGTATCCACTCCTGTATCCTGCGGCTGCCATGCCGATAACCTGCATATGCATATAAGATATAAATGCAAACTGTGGACAATACAATGTAAAATAATGCATGATAAGTTGTAGGTGAAGACAGATGATTATTGCGTTAGAAAGTTTTAATCGCTACTGAATATAATTTATGTAAACATTTTTGCTACGGGTTTTAAGCAGCATATTTATGTATATCTTGCGTGTGAGCTACAGCGAATGAGAAAATAAAGCAACGGCGATGGAGAGGAATAGAGTAACAAAGAGAGAGAGAGAGAGAGAGAGAGAGTGGAAGGAAACATATATATATATATATATATATATATATAATTATATTAACTGTTTTTCCCCCGTCACGCGGTCGGACGCTCCCACGTTCGAACCACTGGATGGTAAAGTGCACACAAGAATCAAAGCAACACAACTTAAAAGATGAAAATTCACCGCGCGAATAGGCCCGGCTTTCCATATCCGCCTCTGGTCAAGCAGAAACAAGGTGAACATAAAACTGTGCACATATTTCCTCGCGCAGTAATGCCGAGTATAACAGAATACAGATACATGACTAGGGCGTCAGTCATTACCCGACGATCCTGTGACGGAGAATGCTAAATGTGAGACGATTCGGTTACAGTACCGAAGACTCTTATTTAAAACCACAACACACACAGGGCGTCGTCCATATTTGGAAATAACTGAAACCCTGATCGAAAACCAGGTGACACCCGGCTCCGTTTACCATAATTCCACTTAAGAAAATGAATACAACAAAAATCAAATAAAGGAAAAATCGAGCCATAAAAAATACCAGGTGAAAAAAGATAATGAGTAAATAAGCTATAAACAATAATTAATAATGAATTCAAATGAAAATTACTGCTTACTTTCAGCTAGCAAACAGTCAAATACAGAGCGAATAGTAAAAACACATGGCCAAGCAGTCGAGGCAAAAGATAACATTCCGGTATACACGTGTACGAAGCTGGCCGAGCTGGGGAACACGCCCCGCCTGCCTGCTTAGGAAGATAGGAGGGGGGGACTCGTATCACGTCCGCCAGTAGCAACACACGGCCCGGTATATAAAGCGCCGAATTGCCGATAGCAAAGCAAAGAACCCGGCAGGCGCGCGCGCGAGCAGACACCAAAGACACGCACACTAAGACAACCGGAGCATTAAAGACACGGAGCAGTAAAGACACGGAGCATTTAGACAGGTTCGGATAGCGTAACGGGCGGACCGCATAAAGACACGGAGCATTAACAGACACGGAGACCATCAATATATCACGACATCGTAAAGACAACGAGCATTAATAAAGACATCGATCATGTACATAACGAATCTCCATTACTAGACACGGCTCATTACAGAGCACACGACCAATAAACAACACTGACACGGACAACTGCATCGGAGGCAGACAAAGAGGGAAAAAAGAAGAGAGAAGGAAGAAGAAGAAAGAAAGAAGACAGAAGAAAGAAGGAGGAAGAGAGAAGACGGAAGAAAGAAGAGAGAAGGAAGAAGAAGAAAGAAAGAAGACAGAAGAAAGAAGGAGGAAGAGAGAAGACGGAAGAAAGAAGAGAGAAGGAAGAAGATAGAAGGAAAGAAGAAGAAGAAAGAAGAAAGAAGAAAGAAGGAGGAAGAGAGAAGACGAAAGAAAGAAGAGAGAAGGAAGAAGAAGGAAGATAGACGAAAGAAGAAGGAAGAAATAAAATAGTCGAGCAAAGGAAGAAGAAGGAGGACAGAGGAAAGAAGAAGAAAAAAGAAAGAAGAAGGAAGGAATAAAATAGTAGAAAGAAGAAAGACGATAGGAGATAGAAGAAAGAGAGAAGATAAAAGAAAGAAGAAAGAAGAGAGCAGAAGGGGGAAGAAAGAAGAGAGAAGAAAGAAGGAAGGGAGAGGAGACAGAAGCAAGAAGGAGGAAGAAAGAAGACAAAAGATAGAAGAGAGAAGGCAGGAGATAGAAGAAAGAAGACCGAGGACAGAAGAAAGAAGAGGGCAGACGGACGACAGAAGAACGAAGAAGGAACGAGAAACGGCGCGACGCAGAGAGGAGAAAGGAGAACGCCGACAGCCGGTGCCGTTACGTCTTATTCTCACTCCCGACAATCTGCATAGATACGTCGGGTTCGCGTTCGCACCGAAGCACCTATATTATTGCACGTAACCGTTCACCGGCCTTCTGCCATAAAATATTATAGTCACAACAAATAGTACGTCACGCATTCAGAGCACGCATCACGCGTCGAGTAACTACCAGATACGGTACTGTATAACTGTAGTGTGTATACTAGCAATAAAACTACCGGTTCCATATAATTAAGTATCTTGCGTTGAGGTTATTTGTCTCATTGTTTTGCCACCTGCTGCCACGCAACACAGTCCCGCTTTGCCACCGGGAGCAAGAAATGATCCCGAAAAACAATTGTGCATTCACACGCACATAATTCATATAGCGGCTACCCCTAGGGCCACTACACTAATTCCGTGCAGCGGTCGTCGGTGGTGGTCGCAGCGCTGTACCTTGCGTAGTGTGCTTCCGCTTCGCGGCAACTATTCTCTCGGCTCCGCGCCGACTGACCCGTCCCTGACTAGCTGGCTGACTGCCTCACTGGTAGCCTGGCGGTGAACTGAGCTGCCGATGCTCTATAGAGCGCAGTATATATACGCCTCGGAGCGTGCGCACGGCTTCCAAACACGTCAATCCGGCGTCAGGAAAAGGTGGTCAAGCACGTCAGCTTTACACGTAACATGCGCGTCGGCCTCAGACGTGACACGCACGCCGGCTCTAGACGTGACACGCACGCCAGCTTCAGACGTGACAAGCACGCCAGCTTCAGACGTGACACGCACTCCAGCTTCAGCGTCATGAGTACGGCACAGTACCAGCTCGTGTTAAGCACGTGTACATTGTCACAGCATGCGGGGATTCGGCCTACATCGAAGCCCACATCACACAAGGACGCTGGGCAGACTGCAGGGGGTAGAACAAAGGAATGTGACGCTGCGGCAGACCAAAATTTGTTACACTACCCCCCTCCGCCTTTCGAGTCTCGCCCGCGAGATTCGACCAGGCGACCCGGGGATTCTGCCGAGACCAAGGAATTCCGTGTCCCGGCCTCGGCGAGCGGTGAAGTCGCCTGCTTCCGTGATTCCAGGTCAATGGGTTAGTGCCTGTGTGCTTATCCGCCAGCGGTCACCTGAGTGTGAGTCAACTCAGGTTGATGGCTGGAAATAGAGATTCACTGGAGGGGTGAGGTATAGGTGGGAACAACCATCATGCAGGGGAGAGACTACCGCTCCCCTTATCTACAGACATGCAGTTCCACATATTCACCCCGCCGAGCTTGCGGCACCACGTGAATTCCACCGGCTATTTTCGTGCATACCGAAGTAAGCTGCTACTAGCCACGGCCCCCCGCGCATGCGAAATGAGAAATCACTTGTACACAGTACATACGTGCCCAAATTCCATGCA
>NW_014579164.1:14115-17057 GCF_000485595.1 Priapulus caudatus
GAGAGAAGACAGAAGAAAGAAGGAGGAAGAGAGAAGACGAAAGAAAGAAGAGAGAAGGAAGAAGAAGAAAGAAAGAAGACAGAAGAAAGAAGGAGGAAGAGAGAAGACGAAAGAAAGAAGAGAGAAGGAAGAAGAAGAAAGAAAGAAGACAGAAGAAAGAAGGAGGAAGAGAGAAGACGAAAGAAAGAAGAGAGAAGGAAGAAGAAGAAAGAAAGAAGAAAGAAGAAAGAAGGAGGAAGAGAGAAGACGAAAGAAAGAAGAGAGAAGGAAGAAGAAGGAAGATAGACGAAAGAAGAAGGAAGAAATAAAATAGTCGAGCAAAGGAAGAAGAAGGAGGACAGAGGAAAGAAGAAGAAAAAAGAAAGAAGAAGGAAGGAATAAAATAGTAGAAAGAAGAAAGACGATAGGAGATAGAAGAAAGAGAGAAGATAAAAGAAAGAAGAAAGAAGAGAGCAGAAGGGGGAAGAAAGAAGAGAGAAGAAAGAAGGAAGGGAGAGGAGACAGAAGCAAGAAGGAGGAAGAAAGAAGACAAAAGATAGAAGAGAGAAGGCAGGAGATAGAAGAAAGAAGACCGAGGACAGAAGAAAGAAGAGGGCAGACGGACGACAGAAAAACGAAGAAGGAACGAGAAACGGCGCGACGCAGAGAGGAGAGAGGAGAACGCCGACAGCCGGTGCCGTTACGTCTTATTCTCACTCCCGACATCTGCATAGATACGTCGGGTTCGCGTTCGCACTGAAGCACCTATATTATTGCACGTAACCGTTCACCGGCCTTCTGCCATAAAATATTATAGTCACAACAAATAGTACGCCACGCATTCAGAGCACGCATCACGCGTCGAGTAACTACCAGATACGATACTGTATAACTGTAGTGTGTATACTAGCAATAAAACTACCGGTTCCGTATAATTAAGTATCTTGCGTTGAGGATATTTGTCTCATTGTTTTGCCACCTGCTGCCACGCAACACAGTCCCGCTTTGCCACCGGGAGCAAGAAATGATCCCGAAAAACAATTGTGCATTCACACGCACATAATTCATATAGCGGCTACCCCTAGGGCCACTACAGAATTATTGGGGGCTCGTCCGGGATTCTTTGCTTTTCTGTTTTAAAATTGCGGCTGTGGCAGGAGAGCGAGACTTTGAGACAGTAAACCAGTTACGTAAGATGGATAGTCTAAGGAACCGAATACGCGATTTTTTTACCCCGTCCCAGGGTCATGTATGCTGTAGGCCTACGACTGTTCCAGGGCCTACGCAGGCAGGGTTAGGATTAGGCCGTGAGGCAGAAGGCAGATCCCCTATACTTAGGAGGGCACCGAGCAGGCGGGATCTAGAGCATCAACGTTCTCCGTGTGAGAACCCAGTTCAGGCTCACGAGACCGAGCCTCGCTCTATGCACCCGACACCCCGCACCCCCCTCGATGAGAGGAGGGCGTGGAGAACGCCACAGCCACCAAGCCACGGATGGTCCTCGGAGCAGGAAGGAGAATACGAGCTCCAGAGGACAGTGCACCTTGGAAAGGAAGCACTCAAAGTCAATAAAGACCCTAGCAGACAAACGGAGGGACAGGCCGCCAGGGGGCGGAGGACACATAGGAAACCAGGCGGATTTGAGGAGAGTTCGAGTTCGGAGGAGTCGGAAGCCAAGGAGTGGTTAAGAATGGCTACGGCGGCCTCCACCTCACATAGAACCATCCGAGCATCACCCGAGCAGAGCGGGAGACAACAGACCAGGAGTGAAGCACGTACAAACTGGACGGAGCCGAAATCAGCCTTTTATCGAAGCAGAACGAAACAGTCTCTAGGCACAGCAGAGACAAGAACCCCGAGCAGAAGGGCACCCCACCCACTCGAGATAGGGAGTATAGGCAGACCGAACATACGGCCTCACACTCAGCAGATACGGGAGAGAAAACCGCCAACGTTTGGGAAAAGAGATGGGACCACCTTGAAACGGTTCATTATCAAATTTGAAATGACGGCAGCCTACAACCAATGGCCAGTTCACACCTGGGCAGTCCAACTTGGCCTATGCCTTGACGGGGAAGCCCTGGAGGCTATGATTGAGCTTCCTCGGACACAGCGAGAGGACTACGACCGCCTGGTTGCCGCACTACAGCGCAGGTTTGATCCCGCGGAACGGATACATGTGCATCGCAGTGAACTACGGCACCGAAATAGACGAGCCGGAGAAACTCCCGAGGAGTACGGAGCCACCATGAGACAACTTTTCAGCAGAGCTTACCCAGGAATGGTGGAGCATCAGTTCGAGGAAATCTTAATCGACAAGTACTTGGGAGGTCTGGGAGATGTCGAAACTCAGCGCTATGCACTTCTACAAGAACCAGAAACTCTCGACGAAGCTATCACCAGAGTATCTCAATATGAAGCCGTAACCAAGGAGACGGTAACAAGCCGAAAACCCCCACCAGGGCGAGTTAGTACCATCCGCGCAGCAAATCTACAAGGAGACAGCAATCCTGACCCCCTAAATCAGCTGCGGAAAGAAGTACAGGATTTGACCCAGGAAATCGCGAGGATGAAACGGGAGACTGGAGCTAGAAATCCTCCACCACAAAATGGCGACCGGCTAGAAGTTCGAGAGATAGTCCGCTACCCACCTTTTCAAGCACCAGCGAGAGCGCAGAGCATACCAGATTGGATGGCACATATGGAGTGCTACTATTGCCGACAGAGAGGGCACGTACAGAGAGTCTGTCCCCGGAGACCCCCACAGAATGACAGGAACCCCTCACCACCAACAGGACCAGCCACCAAGGGGGCAGCACAGCCCAAGGTTAAACTAGAAAGGACGAGGCATATGGTCGGTGACCTGGTCCATGAAGTCTCGACTAACGGAACTAGACCACGGCCTACACATTCCTCGGTCGCTACCCATCAGGAGCCAGGGCAAGGAGGTGAAACCGAAACTA
>NW_014579164.1:20343-41305 GCF_000485595.1 Priapulus caudatus
ACAATAACTTGTACACAGTACATACGTGCCCAAATTCCATGCAAACGGGTCCCGCGCAGTGCGAAATGGACAATAACTTGTACACAGTACATACGTGCCCAAATTCCATGCAAACGGGTCCCGCGCATGCGAAATGAGAAATCACTTGTACACAGTACATACGTGCCCAAATTCCATGCAAACGGGTCCCGCGCAGTGCGAAATGGACAATAAAATGTACACAGTACATACGTGCCCAAATTCCATGCAAACGGGTCCCGCGCAGTGCGAAATGGACAATAAAATGTACACAGTACATACGTGCCCAAATTCCATGCATACGGGATGAGTTCCTGTAGCTAGTGCTTTACGCTTTTTAACTTCGTGCAAGGAAAAATACGGATTACACTGCACTAACGACGTATTGCGGTGAAAGCGTAGTAAGGGGTCCGGACGACGGGGCATGGCACTACGTTCCGCCACAGGTGACGCCGGACGACGGGGCAACGAAGCTGCTCTCCGCGCTCCTCGACCTCTCACCTGCTTTGCGCGGGTAGCCATTGGCTTAAGTCTAGCTTTGTGCCAGGCTACGGGGTGGTGTACTAGCCACCGTTCCCTCCTCCGACCTACGTAAGGTATGGGCAAGCTGACGGCGATGCCAACAAACGAAACCCAGGAACGATATGCAACTTGAGTTACCCGTGCGCGAAAACGTGAGGTGTGGGTAGAGCTGATGGCGGTGCCAACAAGCAAAACCCAGTGACGACACGTTAGGTGCTCATGCTATCCTGTACTACGGGCACGTTTGCCTTGTAGACTCTCAGAGACGGTTAGAGTCTCTCTCTCTCTCTCTTTCTCGCTCTCTCTCTCTCTCTTTCTCTCTCTCTCATGAGTACGAAACCGTACCAGCTCGTGTCAAGCACGTGTGCATTGCCACAGCATGCGAGGATTCAGCCTACATCGACGCCCACATCACCCAAGGACGCTGGGCAGACTGCAGGGGGTAGAACGCGGGGATGTGACGCTGCGGCAGACCGAAATTTGTTATATATATATATTGTAAGCGGGCAGATGTCATATGCCACGCGGAAGCGACAGCGATACGGGGAAACGCAATCTTGGCGCCGCAGTGTCGAGAGGGTTGTCACAACATGCTGGGAGTAGACACTACGCGGGCTAGTCGAGCACGTACGAGAGTAAGCAATGGTCGAGCTCGGGGCTAAGGTTTCCCCGGGCATTGCGCATTGTGACAACCTAGACGCTGACCAGATGACCTATGACATCAGGGCAGGAATGGGATCATGGAATCCGGCCAAGTGCGAAGACACACATATCCATATCATTCGGAGAAGGTATAGGACCGCATTCCCCGTATTTGGTATGTCCAGTTGGCCGGAGAAGCGGAGAAGGGAGCTATAACGAGAGGTAACGTAGGAAAAGGGCGCGGCGTATATAAGGTGGAAGCCATCGCTTCTCGAGGCTCTGGTTAGAAGACACTGATCGAGAAAGGTGTAAGTGCGTGATACGGTTGCTATGTAAATGAACGGTCATGCTAGTCTGTAGTACATTGAGATTTCATGTTGTATGATGTAGTAAAACACTACTGAACGCTACTTCTTGTCTTGTCTTGTCTTTACTTGTCTCTAGTTTATTACAGAACCTCTTAAAAAGGTAGCGCGAATCACGTGTCTACATTTGTGGTGCCGACCAGTCCGAATTGGGTATTCCATTGCGCACAACGCAAGGGAAACAAACGATCGAGAAGAAAACGAACCGTATCATTGCAAAACGCATCGGCATGTTTTCCACGGCGAATCGGTAAGTACTAATATTTCCGGCTTAAACGGTGTGGTAACAAAATTTCTTGCGAGAAGTGCTTTACGTACACGTACGAGCATAGTTAATTTTACGGAGTAATTAAGGGGAGTATAATAGTCCCATAGTCTGTATCCATTAGTTGCTACACCCGAAGATCCACTCTCGATACCTTCCGCCGCTCAGTTTGTTGATATGCCCCAATTAGATCCTAATAATTACGATATGAATCCCACCTATGTGCCGCCGCTCGTAGAACCGCCGCAGATGGCATATGATAATACGCAGCTTGCAAATGTATTTGGGGAAGCGTTGAAACCATCCTTAGACAGTATAGGTAGCAATGTTGATAAAACGTTGCGCGCCGCGGAGGTACGAGCGAGTATACCTAAATTTAGTGGGTTACCTGGTCCCCTACAGGTCACGTTTGCGCAGTGGCGGGATGCCTTACAACTCGACGTAACTGATAAGCAATTTTTATCGATAGCAGTATCGACGTTAACAGAGGGGGCGGCGCAATTTGCGCGTCGACAATTGCTTGCAAACATAGGCATCACTTGGTCACAACTGTTTAGTATTTTGCAGCGTCAGTATAGAAACCCGGCAGAAATTTCGCGCGCGCAGGCAATGTTAAAAACTTTCAAGCAAAGCCGTTTGGAAAGCCCGCGTGCGTATGCACAGCGTCTAATTGAATTATCAGAAGCCGCGTATCCGGATAGTCACAGAAATGAGGCGTCGTTTCAAACACGTCTCACGGATATATATCTAGATGGCCTTCAAAGTGTCGCGCAACAAAGATCAGTAATAAAAGCACATCCGGCAACATTGGAAGCCGCTGTGGAAATTTGTGTGCGGCAAGCGACAGTAGAAGCTGAATTAGCAGCTCGCCAACGCGCGCGTGCGTGCCAAACGCTTGCATTAAATGCAAGCGACAAAAATGGTCAAACTGCTGATTACGCCGAACTCGGTCGCGTGCCGGTTTCTCGTACGGCTCCAGTATCTACTGCCTTGGGGAATGACGAAATTTGCCGCCAGCTTGCGAAGTTGGGGGAGCTAGTCAAAACCCAGACACAGATGTTGGCAGCTGTGCAGAGATCGTTTGCGGGATCGTCGGCTGATCAGCGTGCATTTGATTATAATAGACAGCCATTTCGCTATGCGCCTCCATTCGCACAGTTCACTACCCCATTACAGTCCTACATTCCACCTTCAGCGCGCGCGCCACCGCCTGCACGCTCCCGAATCACGCCGCGCTGCTATGAATGTGGGCGGGAAGGACACATTGGTCGAGATTGTACGCTGAGTAGGAGTCAAAAGCGGGGAAACTTGAAAGGGGGTCAAGCATAAGTAGGGAGAATGTTTTTCCAAAACCCCCAGAATTCCCATATATATTAGCGTCGCGCGCACTAACGGCTAATGCTGCGCCCTGCTGTATTGTAGAAATAGAGGGTAGATGTCTTGACTCATTACTTGATACAGGGTGCGATCTCAGTTTATTAGGAGAGAAACAGTGGCGAGCAATCTCACTCTCGCGACGAACAACGGTAGTGAAGACGCCGTTTTCCACGCTTTTATCAGCCAGTGGGCATTTCCTAACAGTGTTAGGGGCGATTAGATTAACGGTGGGAATAGGAGGCCGTACGTATTCTGTTGTTTTCCATGTGGGAGCCAATTTGCCCAGACCGTGTGTATTAGGGGTGGATTTCTTGCGTACAAATAGAGCTATAGTAGATTTTAGGAGGAATGTCTTGCAGCTGGGATCGGCTACGCTTAAATTAGTCTCACCTTGTCGGACAGAAACACTGTGCGCTGCGCGGACAGCGGCTGTTACGCTGCCACGGCGTGCGCGCGGGAGTGGTCGATTGATCGCGCCTAAGAGTGTGAGTCAGGGGGCGCGGTGTCACGTTACACCCATGGATAATCGAGCGCGAGCATGTACAAGGGGGAAGTCGCGTTTTCCCTTTCGCATCCTAACTAATAGTCTCGACAAATCTAATGATCTAATAGCAAGTAAAAATACTCACACAGGATTAATACATAAGGATACTGATACGCCAAACGTGTCAGTCCAACGTCCGCCAAATGGGAACAGGGGGTTATTTACAATTGAGCGGCCGGGCGCGATAAAGCCAGATGTGAGTACGACAGGCGAGCAGCGCGCATCGGCGAACATATTGGATTTTCGGCAGGCAGTAAGCCATGTGGTAGATTTTGAGCAGCAGCGGTGTATATTACAGCTATTAGAATCCAATGCGCGTATTTTTGCAGCATCGGATAGAGACCTGGGACGGACGACCGTCATGGAATTTCAAATAAATACGGAAATAAATAGGCCAATTCGATCAAAACATTACAGACTATCAGCCGCGCATGCACAGATCGTACAAACGAAAGTTGATGCACTGTTGGAGGCGGGAATTATAGAGCCGTCGCAGTCCCCATGGGCCGCGGGTGTTCTAATCGTGCCTAAGAAAGATGGAGAGTGGAGGATGTGTGGATTTTAGAAGGTTGAACGCAATTACAATAAAAGAGAATCATCCGCTCCCCCAAATAAATGACGTTCTTCATGAGTTAAATGGAGCGCGTATCTTCTCGACATTAGATTTAAGATCGGCATATCACCAATTACCCATCGCGCCACGGGATAGACATAAAGCTAGTTTTGTTACGACGGGGGGCCAATGGTGTGATTCTTCTCTCCCTTTCGGATTATGCAACGGGCCTTCCGCTTTTCAGAGACTCATGCATTCCGTGCTGCAGGGATTAGTGGGTAAATTTGTTATAGTGTATATTGATGATATTGTTGTGCATAGCTGAGATTTCGATTCACACGTAAAACATTTGTTGCAGGTTTTCGAGAGATTGCGATCTGCTAATTTGAAGTTTAAACTAACTAAATGTTGTTTTCTGCGTGAATCTATTCAATTTCTAGGGCACATCATCAATTCTAGAGGAATTAGACCCGACCCAGGTAAGATACGTGCCGTGCTTGATTTGCAGCCTCCCACGACGGCTACCGATGTCAGGCGTTTCCTAGGGCTAAGTGGCTACTACCGTAAATTTACAAGAGGTTATGCTGCGATAGCACGCCCTCTCACGCTGCTAACGGGTAAGTCGGTAACATTTAAGTGGACGGCGGAGGAACAGAAGGCGTTCGAGGCATTAAACAAAGCTCTTACGACTGCTCCGGTGCTGGCATTAGCTTCACCCGACAGAGATTTTTCTTTGTATTGTGATGCTTCAAATTATACAGTCGCTGCTGTTTTGACGCAGATAGCGGACGATGGAGGTGAGCATGTTATTCTGTATCTTAGTTAACAGTTAGTTGGAGCACAACTCAGGTGGGCCATTGTGGAAAAGGAAGTGTATGCCGTGATTTTTTCTTTATTAACATGGAAACATTTTTTAATCGGACGCAGAACAATCATTTATGTTGATCATAAACCCCTACGTTTTTTATTAACGGCGAAAACATTGACTAACGCTCGCTTGCAGAGATGGGCGGTCATACTGTCTGGGTTTGACCTGCATATAGAATTCAGACCAGGTACGTACAATATTCCAGCAGACGCGCTGAGCAGGCTGGCGACGACCCCAGTCCAGGGGGAGGCTGCCAACGAGAGTGAGAGTGAGTATGAGAGTGCAGCGGACGCGTGTTTTGCGGTCGCCGCAGTACCAGCCAGAAAGGGGGTCAACGACCTGCAGCAGCCTATTAATACCAACCCACCATCGCGCGCGCCCTCCAGTGTTACAAATAGAGCAGAATTTCGCAACTTGCAAAAACAGGACGTACAACTGGCAACCATTATAAATGTTTTGACCCAACCGCATGTAGCATTACGCCAAATTAAATTAATAGAGGCATATTATATGGAGGAGGAGATTTTATGTCATTTACTTCCAACTCCACCGCTGATCCCCCTGATCCTCACAAGTCGTAATACCGTGCTCATTAGTAGAGGCTGTGATGTATGCATGTCACTCGCCGCCGCATGCTGCACACCTTGGGTTTGATAAAACATACCGTAAAATTGCGAATAAATATTTTTGGCCGCGCATGTATCAGCAAATTCACAAATATGTTAAGGAATGTGTGCCATGTAATGCTAGGAAGTTACTGAGAGTCAACGCTCCACTGCACAAAGCCCCTATGCCGACAGCGGTCAATGAGACAGTCAGCATAGATGTCGTAGGGCCGTTGCCGATGACAGAAGACGGGTATAGGTATATAGTTACGTTTGTCGATCTTTACTCTGCGTACCCTGAATGCTACTGCACGACTAACAAGTCATCGGCGACTATTGCTAATTTAATTCTAAATTCATACATCCCGACGGATGGCTGTCCACTTCGTTTTCTTACGGATCGGGGGTTGGAATTTTGTAACTCATTGATGAAGCGTATTTCAGAAGTTTTTCGAATACATCACGTCAAAACGGCGCCATTTCATCTAGCATCCAACGTGGTATGCGAAAGGTTTCATCTTACGATGAATGCGATGATAGCTTGCTTAGTAACAAGGAACCACACAGAATGGAAACAGGTGTTAGGACCCATTCTTTTCGCATACAGAACGGGAGAACATAGTACAAAAGGATTCAGTCCTTTCTATCGCATGTATGGCAGATCCCCGGTACTACCCTTAGATACACTCTTGTTACCACGTGACCGTCTGTATGCAGACGATCCAGTGAGACATGATACAAGTTTGCGTTGCACAGTTTGGCTGTTGATCATGAGGCGCTGAGCGGCGCCGACAACACGCGCTGTTCCGCGGGATATATGCGCACGCGACCGCGGAGATGTTCAAGTATGAAGCGCTGCCCGCAGTGGATACGTGCGCAACATTGTAGGCCCGGCGCACGTATCCACAGCGGTCAGCGGATGATCTTGTGGTTTTATAAAATAGCAAAACATATACCCATGATACACTGCATGTACATACTAATTCTGTTACGCTTGCAATAGGTCTTTTAGTTTTAGGGGCAAGGGCGGTTTGGGTGATGGATATGGCCCAGTCATATATGTATTTAATACAAAATACACACCACACACCTGCAACCCTAGCCTACTACTAATATACGCCGCACCCACGCGGGTACTTTCCACGGCATTTGTTCCGAAACTCAGGGGTTCTGGCTTTCGTATTCCCCCTTCCGCCATGTTGGATTTTTTCCGATTACACGTGAGCTCACCGGCTCTATGATCAATCGTCAATTTACGACGTTAGCATCTCACGCTTCATGATCAAATGTCACTCTCCGTGTCCGTCCTTCCTTCCGATCCGACTTCTGACACCATGTAAGTTTTGTTACACACTCTCCGTGTCCGTCCTTCCTTCCGATCCGACTTCTGACACCATGTAAGTTTTGTTACTTCATATTTATAGTCTATAACAGTACTTTGTTATGACAAGACTGGAACACGTTTTATTAACTGTACACACCCGCGAGCCGATAGCGAGCGACCCCTATCGGAATGCATACACAACTCTGGTCACATAACCACGTATAGTCAGGGGGCAGATATCCAAAATAAGGATGAGCCTAAACTTTTTCGGTAGAGGCTGGAAACGGGTAAATATCATTTCTAGGAAACTTGGGGAGTTTCACTGGGTATGTTTCCAGGCTGAATTTTGCGTATTGTGGCGGCCATCTTGAAATCCAAAATGACCGCCAGCAAAAATGGATTTTTCTGAAATATCTGGACTCCCAGACGTCGTAGAGACATAATGTTGGTGGCTATACCCACATTTTCGATAGTGGAGACACTTAATGATGACACTTAAAAAAACATAAAATGGCGGCCATATTGGATTTCAAGATCGCCGCCAGTGAAATTTGTTTATTTTGAATAACTAGACTCCGAGACGTCGTAGAGACATAATTTTGGTGTATAAACCCACATTTCGGACAATGGAGAACCCAGTTATGACACTTAGAAAAGCATAGGATAGCGGCCATCTTTTATTTCAACATGGTGGTATGTTACTCCATTACTATACAACAGTCTAAGCCAACATAAAAACATATATAAGCATACCAGAATTGTCAGAATATGTAGTTTTAAAACAGTCACACCCCAAGAACATTGTTGTATGGGTTCATGCAGGCCATGTTGCATTTGCACGCACCGGTTGCAAGCACATATTGTTTTTGGTACATGTACAGCTACGTGTACGGCAACAAGGTCCGTCTTTACTACAGCCACATGTCTTTATTGCAATAGTATTGGCAGTGGTTTCAGAATGCCATCCTGCATATACCAACCGCAATCAAATGCCAAAGGAATGCTCTGAGTACTATCTACACACTGGTTCCAAATGAGGCTCTGATAGTGGGCTCGATGACAATGTAGTATCAGTGCGTCTTTCGGTGGTGGCAAATAGTCAATATTCGTCTTGCATTGGAAGAACTTCGACAAGCGAATCTCCTGTATGACTACCGATGTTGTCATTTGATCATACAGTTTACATATAAATGCTTCCACTGATGATAGCAATCTAGGTGATAGTGGTACATTCTGTTCCAACCCATGAATGCGCTCTGGATCTTCACCGAATACTTTCCATGCAGCGTTTTTAGAAATTCCTGCAAACTGACTCGTCGTGTCACTTCCCGTTAGCGCATAAAAAGCTAACAATCCCTTTCGAGTGTTGTTGTTTATTGCAATGTCATGGACTCTTATCATCCGAGGAGACTTTGAAGTTCCTGCCTTCATACAAACCTCCTGCGACAACTTTGCCGAAAACACTGTTAGCATCACTAACACATCGGTATCCTTGCAAACTACAATTGTTCGCTCATATCCGTGGTCTGCAGCATCGCACGCATGAAGAACAATTCGCGTGTCAGCCTCCTCGTGGTTTGCTGAATGTGTTGACACATCACGTTCCGAGGTACATATGGTTTTCGTTATTTCCATAAACCCTCCACTTACAATTATCTCTTTACTGCCAAGTTCACTAGAGATGATCAATTCCTCTGACAAGAAACGAGCAAGATCGGCTTTGTTTTCAGCGAGAGCTATAAATGTCTTCCAGTTCTGAGGGAGTTTTGTGTCTTTACATGTAATCAACCGCCTAATTTGTTTTGTCCCTGATCGTCGTGTTTCTCGTGTACCTTCTTTAATAGAATTCTCCTCGTATCGATCAAATATAATATCTATCCTGTCTGAATTTCTACCGTGTGACTTCACACAGTTCACAAACACATCTGCTATGTCACCAAACGTAACTGCTGCTGTCGGTTTCCCGATGGATTGTACCACTGCCATACCATCAATAATGGTACATGTTTTAACGATGTCACTGATAGGCAAATCTGGCTGGGATGCATCTTTCGACAGAATATTCATTAGTTGCGATTTGTCCGCTTTTCGCAACTTGACGTCTGATGTGCAAAGTGATAGAGGAACTGCACAAAATTCCTGGTGAAGCATTTTCTCCATATCTACTTCTCGTCCAGATTCCTTTGTCGTTAACAGACGACGGGAAAGTTTGCGGTCCGATTTCACGTTTGCCTTCGGTGTATTTCTCTGTGTTTCAGATTTATATATCGAGGTCATTGTTTTTGACTTGTTTTTCGTAATGGTATCATGAAAGCCTTTTGCTGGTATGAGACGAGTTTCTACAAATGATTTCAGTTGTTCCAGCCCTTTCGTCTTAGCACCACATATGTCTGATTTAATGTCATCTGTAGCAACATCTCCTGCGGCAATCTGGATGAGTTCACTCTGTGGACTGAATGCAGCAAAGCGTTGTAACTGTTCAGCTATTTTATTCATGTCAGACCTATCCCGTACTAGTCGTGAAGGGCTACACTCTTTGTGACTATGTTCACTTGTATTGTCTTCCTGATGTATTCCGAACAAGAAATATGTATCCTCTGCTAGTCTAGCCCTTTCGTTGAAGGTAATACGTTCTCCATCGATGTAAGGCAGAGGTATCTTGCGTAATGCCAATAAGACCTCCAGCAACTTTCCCAAGTTTGTTGAAATGTTCAAGACCTTGGTCATCGGGAAGTTGATTGAATGTATGCTTTGTTTCTTTCACCACAAAGTCACCCTAAAGAAATCCTCTGTATACCTCTGGTGCAGTTTTACTCAGTTGTTTCATCTCAACGAGAAACACCGGTCCCCATCTGCTGTAGTTAATATGATCATATATCGCGAGCCACGGTAGCATTTCCGCAAATGACAATAGATACAGATGCCAATCTCCACATCTCAGTGCTCGTGTAAACCGAAGTAGGATGCATACGAGTTTCATATACTGCCTCCACATCACCAAAGTTGGGTCATCGGAATGTGCATCATCGTATTTCCTGACAAGACGAATGAGCTCTTCACACTTTGGCACCAATATGTTCAAGGATTCAGGTTTGTTGTCATCGTCATTGTTCATGTCATGGATAACCTTCATCGAGAGAACTATTAGTTCATCAACATCAATGTCGAGTTCTGATTCTTTAGCCCACGCCAGAAGCTGTGGATATAATGTAATCCACAATGCTTTAAATGTCAGTTTGTGTGCACGGAATATGCGATTCCACATCTTTCCTTTCATTATATTTGCTGCAGTATTGGATTCGAAGACACCACTCTCGATCCATATATCTTCTAGGCCCGAGTCAGCCATATGTTGACCAATGACTTTTGCAAAGTTTACTTGTATGTGAAATCCTCCGAGCATCACTACGGCATCCTTCAAGAGAGATTCGTGTTTGGAATCCCATTGTAGCAATTTTGCCTTGCAGTACAGTTGTTCATCGAAAGCCATAATAGTATATTTTTGCTCAAGATGTCTAACTAAGTCTTGGCACCTCGTTATGGCTGTCCAGATGGTGTCGTAATCATGTGCGGGGGCATTGACACTACACTGGGGGGGTTCTGACACTACAAGGTTAGGAGGTGAAAGAGCCTTAGGCTCATCACTCGGCTGAATTTACTGGTCGTGTTGACGTCTTGGAGTCTAGTTATTCAAAATAAACAAATTTCACTGGCGGCGATCTTGAAATCCAAGATGGCCGCCATCCTATGTTTTTCTAAGTGTCATAACTGGGTTCTCCACTATCCGAAATGTGGGTTTAGACACCAAAATTATATCTCCACGAAGTCTTGGAGCCTAGTTATTCAAAATAAACAAATTTCACTTGCAGCGATCTTGAAATCCAATATGGCCGCCATCCTATGTTTCTCTAAGTGTGATAATTGGGTTCTCCACTATCGAAAATGTGGGTATAGCCACTACCATTATGTCTCTACGACGTCTGGGAGTCCAGATATTTCAGAAAATCCATTTTCGCTGGCGGTCATTTTGGATTTTAAGATGGCCGCCACAATACGCAAAAGTCAGCCTGGAAAAATACCCAGTGAAACTACCCAAGTATCCTAGAAATGATATTTACCCGTTTCCAGCCTCTACCCAAAAAGTTTAGGCTCATCCTTATTTTAACTCTTTTTGAAATCTGCCCCCTGACTAGTATACACAAAGCACGGCGGCCAATCTACAGTAACACACACACGCGCACACACACCACACACCTGCAACGCGTTAGAACTGCGCTGGCGAGTGGCGACGATGTGTCTGGAAAATCGGCAGATAACGGATAAGCCTTCGGCTCAGCCCGCTGCTTTCTGCTGTCCACGCCGTATAAGGAATAATGGGCGGGGCTTACGGTCACACCAAAATACAGATTTACGAGGAAATTCAAGGGCGCAGCATGCTAAATAGCAGGTGATTTTTGTTAACGAGCCACTAGCTATCGATTAAGACAATTCGCGAGTAGATTGATGCGGCAGAACGTGAGATCAGCGATTCCCTGCCGCTGCGTATAGATGTAAACTTTGGCGATGAGGGGATGGGGGCGATGTCTGTGTAAGCGTGGCACTGCGTGCCAATCATCGGGCTGCGCCCTGATCACGCCCGTCACGTCCAGTATCAGTCGCGTTAGATAACATGCATCCAGTGAGACATGATACAAGTTTGCGTTGCACAGCTTGGCTGTTAGATCATGAGACGCTGAGCGGCGCCAACAACACGTGCTGTTCCGCGGGTTATATGCGCACGCGACCGCGGAGATGTTCGAGTATGAAGCGCTGCCCGCAGTGGATACGTGCGCCACATTGTAGGCCCGGGGCACGTATCCACAGCGGTCAGCGGATGATCTTGTGGTTTTTATAAAATAGCAAAACATATGGCCCAAGGATAGAGAACATGGGTCCCAATAAAACCAATGTGCTTAACCCTAACCCTAATCCTAATCCTAACCCTAACCCTAACCATAACCCTAACCAATTATATTGATATAATATTATATTTATATTGATGTAAATGACATTGGTGTTATTGGGACCCATGTTCTCTATCCTTGGACCAAACAGATACCCGGCATGATACACTGTACATACTGTGGCGGTGGTACCGGTTGCCGCAAGCCGCGTGTGCTTGCAGGGGTTGAGCTTGCCCTTGGGGGGATATTAAATGTTGTGTTTGTAATCGGTTCTATGTTTGTAATGTCTTTCTGTGTGTTTCATGTGTGTTTTGTACAGTGTTTTGTAGCGTATCGCAGCAATTACTCACTGACCGCCGGATTCTATGGGGCTGCCATTAGTTGCAGTTGTAACCCCCTCTAGCGACCGAGAGCGGCGCTAGCGTAGGAAACAGTAACCTACCACCAGCCTGCCACCAGCTGCTGCACCAGGGCTGTAATCTAGGCGTTAACGCGTTGACCTTATGTCACCCACACGCGCTGGCGACAATGTGTCTGCAAAATGGCCAGATAACGGATAAGCCCTCGGCTCAGAGCCGCCGTGCCGCCGTCCACGCCGTATAAGGAATAATGGGCGGGGCATGCAGATTTACGAGGAAATTCAAGGGCGCAGCGTGCTAAATAGCAGGCGAGGTGATTTTTGTTAACGAGCCACTAGCTATCGATTAAGACAGTTCGCGAGTAGATTGATGCGGCAGAACGTTAAATCAGCGATTCGCTCGAAAATGCAGTAGATGTACTTTGTGGGATGAGGGGCTGAGGGCAATGCCTGTGTAAGCGTGGCACTGCGTGCCAATCATCGGGAGGCGCCCATCACGCCCATCACGTCAAGCGTGTACGCTCATACATGAACGCACCGCGCGAGTACGAGAACGTAATAAGAAGCTGTACGACCGGAAGGCGAAGAATCAACAATTTGAGGTAGGTGACGAGGTTTATTGGTATAATCCTACAGTCATACCCGGAGCCAGTCGGAAGTTAGCTTCGTATTGGCGACCGTATCATGTAATACATGAGAAATTATCTCCTGTACAGTTCCGGATTAAACATGCGCGTACGGGTAATATGCGTAATGTACACGTCGACAGTCTCAGGTTCGCATACCCTACTGGAATATGGGGTGAACCACTAACCAATACTTTACCTCGACAGGGGGCGGTAGTATCACCACAGCGGGAGGAGGAGAAAATGACGCCACATGACAGACCCCAGCATGCGTACGATGCTGAGGATAATAATGACGGGCGAATTTCCTTGCAGTGGGATAAGGAGGACGAAATTCCACTAGCCAGACTCCGTGAACGCCAGCGAGCGGCACTGCGTTCCCAGGGGTATCTTTAAAATGGTATCATATTTCTTCCAGACTCGTGCTAACCACGCTGTGTTGGCATGTACTGACACCGGCGGGGGTGAATTCTACACTGCAGCCGACGAACGGCGCACTGTTTGTCAAGAAAGACCAGTTGTCAGTGTCACAAAACACCTGGTTGATAGCGTTTTCCGTAAACACCTCCGCATTAAACCTCTACCTTACCCGAATGCATGTAGAGATTAACCGTTTGCAAACGCCTGTTTCCCCGTATAAGGCGATGCCTACTTATCACGCTTGGAGTGGCGAACAAGCATTCGCGCATGATCTGTATGAAATGCTCCAGACTCATTTACAGTGGTTTTTTTGTAGATATGATGCATTGAGCGCACGTGTGCATGGGTTTCATTCCTTCCATCGAACACGATCAGAGCGGTCTTTGTTTGCTGGCGTCGGAAAGTTAGCAAAATGGTTAATAGGTAGCGCTACGGAGGATGACATCGAATACCTTCAGGGACAAATTAATGGTATGCAGATTTCCCAATCCCATCTTTCGGCTATTTTGGATGACAGCATCACAATAATAAATTTAACTCGTATAAATACTGAATTAAATACTAAACTGTTGAAGCAAGTGGTTGATCACAGTAATTTTATCGCAGATCGGGTGCAATATATAACCAGGGAATTGGAAGATTTTGAGGGTTATACCTTGACCGAATTTAAATATTTAACTCACATATATTTGGCCATAAATGGACTCACACTTGCATTTGATCAGTTACAGTCAACCATAGATGCCATCACAAGAGCGGTCGATACTCTAATGGGGGGTAGACTATCAACAGATCTTATCCCACCCCATAACCTGTTAGGAATTTTAACGAACATTCAATTGCTTTTACCCTCAACTCTTCAATTGCCACATACACCAGCAGAGTCACTCTTAAAATATTACGAGATAATAGAGGCAGTGGTTATTCCTTCGCTGCATGGGTTCCATGTCCTCGCGTCGGTACCACTAAGACAAAGGGAATCCTTATTCGATATATATGAAATTCTGACCCCTCTTGTCTATTTACCAAGTGCGAATTCATCACTAGCAACTGCAGCACGATACAACGTGGCCCATAAATACCTTGGGGTTACACCTGAATATGATTATTACATACAACCGGATATTCATGAGACGCTTATGTGTTTGCATAACGATCACGATTTTTGCCCATTAAATACACCAGTCTACCCATCGTCTCAGATTAATTCGTGTGGGATGACGCTTTTCCGCAACTTGACTACAGAAATTGATATTAAATGTGAGAAGGTGGTAGTCTTTTCGGCTAGACCGCGGCCGCAAGCGCATTATTTGTCGCATGGAATTTGGGTAGTAACCACGCCGTTTCCGTTTCATGTCACGTCGTCTTGTTATGGCTAGGATACAGAGGCCCCGCGTGTAACAGAGCACCTCATTACTAACCAGCAGTTGCTAACGTTAGAGTCAGGCTGTAAAGCTTATACCGATTATTTTCAACTACCCTCGTATTATGTTCATCAATCCAGGGAGGAGATTGTACCGCCGTCGTTCCAGCTAGATAGTTGGCCTGATATTCCGCAGTTATGGCAACCATTACTTGAAACAGTGAGAGATCCAGGAGCTAATGCAACCAGCAGGATGTCTCGCATACATATGGTGGTGCCCAAAGCTTTGTATACCCGTTCGGATTTTGAAGTTGCATTCAAGAAGTTAGAGGATTCTGTTAGGAAGAATCAGTCACTACTGTATGGGAGAGATGTTACGTCAAGTGCTACAGCATTCAACGCGCCTATGCACTATGCTTCAACCTATGCAGGTTTAGCTGCGCTAGCGTTTGTGATATTTGCAGTATACATTTGTGTCAGGTGCTGCGGATGCAGCCCCTGCCAACATTGTCGTCACAACGGATCACGAGCGAGCGAGCGTCCGGCTGAAATCAGGGAGTTGCGGCAGCCGTTTGTGGTGAGGCCGGCATCACCACCTCGCGCTGTTGTAACGCCGTCTCAACCGAGCCTAACGTTCATACCTGCCACACCGCCACCCCACACCTCACGTCTAATCCCATCAGTACGCATAACGGGAGTTATGCGGCCGCCCTTGCGCGCTACCACCCCACCCTTACCGATACTGTACCCATCCTTCGGGAATACCGACGTGCCCAGATCCATTGTGGTCTAGTAAGTCTAATAGTTCGTTACGAGATTTAGCACATCTCGGAAGTAACGGTATACTAAGGAGAATTAGAAATAAGATAGCTAAGTATGAAGCTCGCAGTAAGTGTACGTGAAGGAAAGAGTCAACGAGAATTCAAACTATAGAAAATGCCGGATGATATTGGTACTTGGCTGTAACAAGTGGCCTAATATGTTTACTAAACTATGTATTACTAAAGAATGTATTACTAAATTATCATTCGCTAATCTGTATGTATTGTTGTTGCAGTAGACCGAGGCAGTCCGTATGTATGTAGCGGACCTTCTAATACGTAGAATAAATATATGGATGCATGGGTATTCAGGGACGAAATACTAATGTTATATGCACTACAGTCCCGATTAATTGAGAAGCGGGGTTAGAAAACTATAATGGCATGGCAATGATATTCGAATAGCACCAGCAACGGAACGCTGCAGTGCATTAATAATAACGAATCTCTGTTACTTCATTACCTTCATGATATCCGTACCTAAGCTGCAGCTACTGACCTTTCTCCCCTCACCGTCATGTAGTTTTCAACTATCCATCAACGATCACCGATCAACGTTCAACGATCCGACACTATGCCGAGGTATCAACCGCTGTCAGCCGTCGTCGACGAGAACGGATGGGGCGCACCGGAGGACATCCCCGCCAGGATTCCCGCCCAACCGCCGCAGTACCAGCAGGAGAGCGGCCAGCGGCAGCCCAGGCCGGCAGGATTCGGTCGGGATCGAGCTTTGGGGCCTGGCTGGGCGCCAGCCCACCACCCCCCGCCGACGAGGACGACGACGACGACGACGAGAGCAACAGGGCGCGCCAGCCCATTTACGTTATAGTTATTCCCCGCTAGAATTGTAGATGTCATGTGTGTAGTGTAGTATGGAGTAGCGACAGCGGGAGAATAGCGCGGGGATAACAAATAAAAATATACATAAATAGAAAAAAAAAAAAAGAAAAAAAAAAGCTAAATAGATAAATAGATGTTGTTTACGATACGATCACGGACCGTACGATCACTGGCCGAAGGGCTTTGCGAGGGCACTAAGCTTGCGCAAACTAACGAGGCCTCGGGCAGCGCTGCAGCAGTAGGAAGGAATAACCCATAATGTAACGAAATGGGGTTTCTTGTGTGCTTCTAGAATGTTGCGCAATATTGTATATGAATTTTGACTTGCACGCGATATGTATTGGCAAGTACCGCGTTATATCTCGGTTTCTAGCGGCACCTAGATGAGAAGGTAGCAACGGCATTCGTTCGAGACTGCCAGTCGAATTTTCCTGCATCCATTATAGCGGAGCTGCGCGTCTTTAGCTACGTCACCAATCGATTGTCTCCACGGGCGAAATTTAAGTCCCCATTGGCGACAGCCAGGAGGCTGTGGCGTGACGATGCGTACATCGTCTGAAGGGGGAGGGAGGAATGTAAGCGGGCAGATGTCATATGCCACGCGGAAGCGACAGCGATACGGGGAAACGCAATCTTGGCGCCGCAGTGTCGAGAGGGTTGTCACAACATGCTGGGAGTGGACACTACGCGGGCCAGTCGAGCACGTACGAGAGTAAGCAATGGTCGAGCTCGGGGCTAAGGTTTCCCCGGGCATTGCGCATTGTGACAACCTAGACGCTGACCAGATGACCTATGACATCAGGGCAGGAATGGGATCATGGAATCCGGCCAAGTACGAAGACACACATATCCATATCATTCGGTTTGGGAAATGGAGAAGGTATAGGACCGCATTCCCCGTATTTGGTATGTCGAGTTGGCCGGAGAAGCGGAGAAGGGAGCTATAACGAGAGGTGACGTAGGAAAAGGGCGCGGCGTATATAAGGTGGAAGCCATCGCTTCTCGAGGCTCTGGTTAGAAGACACTGATCGAGAAAGGTGTAAGTGCGTGATACGGTTGCTATGTAAATGAACGGTCTTGCTAGTCTGTAGTACATTGAGATTTCATGTTGTATGGTGTAGTAAAACACTACTGAACGCTACTTCTTGTCTTGTCTTGTCTTTACTTGTCTCTAGTTTATTACAGAATCTCTTAAAAAGGTAGCGCGAATCACGTGTCTACAATATATATATACATATATATACAGAGAGCAAAAGTAAGATAGAGCGAGAGAGACAGAGAGAGGAATCGAGAGAGGATCAAACGAAAGGAAAATAGCGTGCAAGAGAAAAAAAACGACGAGAGTGAGAAACAAACATCAAGGGCGAGAGAGAGACAGAGAGAAAGAAGACGAGAAAGCGAAAAAAAGAGGAGGACGAGATAGTGAAAGGAGTGAGAAAAAGCGAGGGAGGGAGAGAGAAGAGAGAGGGGAGGATTTATGCGTTAGATTATACTCACGGCTAGCACGACGATGACGAGAAGAGCGGCTGTAGTCTTATTCATTTTTCTCCTGAGATTTTCACAAGATTTTCTACACAAAGGAACAAAACCGCGTAAGCCAACGTTGCGACGCCGCGAACAACCCTCAATGCAATGTGTCGGGCATTGTCAACATCGTCGATAATTTATCATTACATACTGAATCGTATTGCTGTTCTTTGGAATACGGTTGTTCACTAACATGGAATTCGGCGGAAAACGTAATTTCATTTAGTATGCTAGTATGCTGACAAGCATCTATTTAATGTATGGATATTTTACATGTAAATAACTAGACGCAATTATACTACAATATATATCAACTAGAAACAAACATATAATAATGTATAATATGTAATATGGCGCGTCTAACAAAACTGTACGTATAACGTAAACAAACGCGCATATATACTGCTATGTCGTTTTGCTACTCTCCATCTACCACTAGAGGTATAGCCCACTGTAACATGTACCACGGATATAAAGAGTAGACATTATCCATGAAACCAAGAGCACATAGACTAGTTATGACAACATCTACACACACTTAGGTGTAGGGAGACCAGACGGGCCGATACAATTTTACCATACAACTCTATATCTAACGGTAGCCAACTGAACACAGTTACCTGTATCTGACAACAACGACGGCATATCGGCTTACCTTGCTGGTTCTGCGTTGGGTGTGTGTGTGTGTGTACCGTAGGAGCCTGTTGAACACGATGTGACTCCTCTCCTTCGACTCACCCTACATATATACCGGCGCGCTGTTGCCTTGACCGCGCATCTGAAACACTCTTCGTGCTCTCTTAACGCTTTGTTAAAGTTGGTGACCATGACTGATATCTCAAGAGCTAATAAATACCTCATAAAAACCTAATAAATAAGGTTATTAAATATTTACTAGTTATTACCCGTCCTCCAGACGGGTTTGAGTGGGGTCTGATTTGAGGATGGCGGTTTAACCATTTATCTCTCACTTTTAGTTGAGGATGTATTTACAGTAAACGAAAAATACTGATATTTAGACTCGAGTCATATATCAATATTTGTTTAAAAAAAGTTGTCTAATATATATAAAATCTGAAATTTTACCGTAAATAACATGTTTTAATTTTAAAAAAAAGGAAATGAGGCGATTCATAGTACAATGTTGACTTATTTTAGATATATTTTTGCAAATATTATCTGTAGAACATGAATACATAAGGAAATTCTGAAAAAAAATGCTATTGAGTAGTGATTTGGAAAGATATATACTTCTGAAATCAGGTGGACGGCGCGAGGCATCGGTTTACCGTACCTCCCGTTGTCAAATATTGCAACATCTACAGCGCGCACACATCACAGATCACACACGATTACGCGCGCCCGCACGCACACATCTTCGAGATACCGCATTCACAGGGGTCGCAGCATACGGCTACGCACGCATCTAATCAACGCGCACTCACGCACAGCATCTATACTAACATCTTACATCATACAAAATGACAAGACGGCTGTGGGCAGCCAAACATTATATACGCACACGCACGCGCACGCACAGGTTCGCACACGCACACCGCGCGCACACCACACACGACACACACAGCACAACACACACAGCACACACAACATACATACCATCATACACACCAGCAACAACTGCAGCAGTCGCGTCTCAATCGTGGGGTTTCTGCCCTCACAGCTTGCGCGAGCAGTGATTGGCCTGTTTTTATAATGACACCCGCAGCCGCAATCGGCTTTGGTACTTGTGCGTGTGGTGCGCGTCGCCGTGGGCCGGCGTGCGTGGCCGTACGTGCGTTTAGTGTGGCATTGCTATGCTAAGCTGAAAGGCTCCACCTAATAAATGCCTTATTATTAATAACCTTAACTCACATCGTAGTTATATGCTAGGAGCAGCGATTAAAACCAGCGTGAGACAAAAACATAATATTTATTAACACACATTTCAAATGTTCATGGCATGTTAGCAAGTGATGGTATTCGTTGTGCTCTAGAACAATCGAAACGAGCATTAAAAAATGTGAGAGGCATTGCGGAGCGCGCGGTAAGACCGCGTGGGCACGGTTAAAACACCTCCCGTTGTCAAATGTTTGGCAGCACATGCGCGCACAGCCGCACATCATGACATTCCGCATTCAACACACATATAGCAGGCATGCGCACGCACAATCACACTGAGCAGCGCGTCACGCATACACATTTAGCGACACATATCGCGGCGCGCAACCCAACAGCATTCACCCAACAGGCGTGCCACCAGGCACACATACATACATAACCGCCACACACACGCACGCACGCAACGCACGCATACAACATACATCCCATGTTACACACAGCGCGCAACAAACCGTGCAACGTCTGGCGAAGATAGCAGGTGACTCACATGTCTGTGATTAAGGATCGTGCGCCTATGCGATTTGGCGCATCTATAAAATTTGGTGGGCGGGTTTCGATGAGAGCACGTCAATCAGCAAGTGATTCACAACGTACTGTCTCGACTGCTTGGACTGCATTGCGCATGCGGGTTATTTGCGATCTGTAAAATTTGGTGTGGGTTTGCGCGGGCCGATGAATGCCGAAGTATTCTTCGGAGCACATAACAGTTCTTACAGGAAATTTGCCTGAAAAGTCATTTAACCATACGAAAAATCGCGTTCTAACGTAGCGAAATAGTATATTCGGGGGACGTCCAAAGGGGCCCAACGCTCGATCGCGGCGAGCACAACGAGCGAACGGTTTTCCGGAGGAGATTAACGTAAAACGATGGGCACACTTCGGACTCTTTCTATCTTATTATATAGTAGATAGCTCTTATAATATATATATCACGGATAAAATAACATACTATGGATAATATACTAGAATAGATATATACTTAGCATAGAGGTAGTGAGATGAACACAAACAAAGCACACAAACACACGCAACGCAGGGGCCGCGACGCACCGCACAGGGAACCGCACAGCACGGGTCGCCAG